>NW_007577763.1:360055-374136 GCF_000690725.1 Stegastes partitus
TGCCCACAGTCAGTGTGTCTGTGTGAGCATCAGGTGCTGCTGACGAGTGTTCAGCTGGAGTAAATATTGTTTGTGGGACTGCCAAAAACACAACAACAAAAAAAAAAGGTCCCTGCTTGACTGCTCTCACCAAATAGATGAAAGATTAATAGAATTCCTCTGATTCCCTTCATCAGAGGCGCTGGCTGTATGCTCAAACAGAACGCTATCTGGCTTCGTTTCTATTGGTTGGAGACACGTTTAAATGTGTTTCAGGCTGAAAACAGCCTCCACAGCCATGAATACTGAAGCTACTGTATGTGTCACCATACGTCAGTGACTCTTATAAACACGCTGTAGGCTTTTCAACCAACATGCTTCCTCCTTCCTGCTCTGACAGTCATTTTCGTGCTGTAGGACGTGTGGACCGAACTCTGTTGGACTCGTGTGAACTTTGGCTCTAATGAGAGAATATCATGAGCAGGACTTATTTTCCCTCCAGTAATAAACCTCTGAATCTCCCAAACCCCAAAGGAATCGTCTGTAGTCAGAGATTTCTTGGGACTGGCAGGTTTTTCATCATATAATGTTCATTTTCTGATGTATTATCAATGGAAGCTTCATCTCTTGTGAACATCCTTCTGGCTCTGGGTAATTGGAAACTGTTGAAGTTATTATATGTCAGAGGTTCACAGGAAATGTTAAGATTTGTTTCCTTGAACCACGATAATTGTGTAATTGTATAATTCAGCGTAGCCTAATTATGTTCAGTTTATTTAATGTAAGATGTTTAAAATCAGATTGTGTAATGTGGGAGTTTCCCATTAGTAGGTTTCTGTCTGAACTGCAGCTGAAACACTGCGTGTGCTGAAAGCCAGATCACTGCTAGACGAGTGTTCATCCGTCATCATTTTGTGCTTTGTAATGTAGCTTAAAGCCATTTAATCCAGATGTCACCTGCAATAGGAACACATGGCTCTGCCTGTATGTAACACCTATCAAACATGAAACATCATTCCTCCGTATTCTGGAGGTTAAAGGAAATCATGGATAAACAAAACAAAGAAAACGTGATGTTATGTCGTCATTTCTGCCCTTTGTAGTTTGTGTGCTGTACATTTAGTATCATTAGTGTTTATTAAACCGTAAAGTACCAATTCTGTCCAGCAGACCATAAAACCTCCAGCCCTCGGTGGCTTCATTTCACTCCGGTGGATTTTACGGTCTCTCTCAGTAACACTAAGTGTCTCCCGGCCTCCGACATCAGCGTCTGCAGTTATTCTCCAGATGCTCGGTGTCTTGTTAGAGCCAAGAAATGTATGCAGTGTAAACCCAGAGGTCACTTGCTGGCTTTATGTTGGCCTTGCTGCTCCGGTACGAGGATCAGAGGTGATTTGTGCTGCTTCATAGATTCTTGTAACGCAGTGTGAGCAGAGTGGAGACCGTTAGAGCGTCCTTGGTTATCTGAATGCCCGTAATGCAAAGCAGCTTTAGCCGGCTGCCTTTCCTGTGCCAATACAAGATGGCAACAAGCTGCTGGTGTAAAAGGAGGTGGTTTGTAACTGCTCCGCTGTCCAAATGTGAGCACTGACACTGTGCTGGCTGTGAATGTAGATGAAAGCAGAGAACCGGGTCGCCACCAGAAGAAACTTGACGATGGGCTGTCAGCTGAGAACATTATGAATTATGAAATTCTGAAAACATACTATTAATACATGGATTGTGTGAGCGACAAAATAGATCTTGTTTATGCCTTTTCCATTCAGTATTCATGCCCCATAGTTCCAGATAGATGTTGCCAAGCGGCTTAATGATGCCTGTTTTTCCCTCACTGGTTCTGGCTGGAAACACAGAGCAACACATACGGACCACGCACACTGATGATAAACTCAGATACACCTATCGACTGTGTTTCCATGATTATGAGAAACATCTACATGTGTTGTCAGCTCCCTTACAGTATGTCATTCATATGGAGAAGATGGAAACATCAAGTGCATCAGGACGTATTTCATTTTTGCCGTATGTTTGCTATACTTTGGTGCATCTTGATGTCAGTGTGGTCGAAAGTATACAACAGGTGAGATCACATCATGTTCACGGTCAGTGGAGACTTAAAAAGACTTCAAGGAAAACAAGTCAGTGTTGCTGCACGCTCAGTTTATAGAGTTTGTAGAGATCCAGTGTGTATTCATGCGACGCCTGCGTCTCCCTGCTTTGAATAAGGATTAATTTCCATAATGGTCAGTTTGGTTGTTTGTGCTGCGTTTGTGTGACCCACTGTGAGTTCAGCAGGATGACAGGACACAGGAGGTTTAACATTGAACCGCAGACAAAAACTGACAGCAACCATAGAAACATAGTGTGGAAGGAGGAGGAGGAGGACCAGCGGTGGGTGCATCACATTAAGGACTGTGTACCCAACGTTTGACTTGACAAGTCATCATCTGAACTACAGACTGTTAAAGAGACTTTTGAAAGTATTTGTTCTTTCCTGCTGTCAAACTGAACACAGTTTAGGTTCTTATTGTCCTATGAAAACACACTGAGCCTTTCTGAAATATGGAGCAACACTTGGTGGTTATAATCTGATCACTGAATTGATTGAAAACCTGATAATTACTCTAATTCTCTTTAAAAATCCAGAACTATTGGAGCAAGTGCAGAAGTTTGCAGTTTCACCGTCATCATCACCAACATGTACAGACACAAAGCAGCCAGCAAACATTTGATTTCTCCTTTTTTAAAATTTAAAAATAGAAGCAACTATCCAGAACGTGCACATAGCTACACATACACAGCTATAATCACACTGTCCATTCACTCTAGAGAACAATCACACACATGCACACAAACAAGTCGCATCTGGAGTTGGAACGCTTACAAGTATGAGGTAAAGCTAGTCGAGCATAAAAGTTTATTGAGTGTCTTTAAGGTCTGTGAACTCTTTTGCAGTTCATTCCAGTAATGAGATGCACAGTGAAACCAGTTCTCCACAACTCTCTCCTATGATCTGGTTTGATGCTGACGAGCTCTGAGCTCAACTAAAGATGCTAAATATCTTGCCGTTTGGTTGTCAGATACAGATACAGGTATGCTGATCCCTTCTAGCTGCTGGTGAGGTCCAGTCAGTGTTTTCATAGAACTCACAGAGCAGAGTGTGATAACCGTCTGCAGCTCTAAATCACAGGGCGCTGTGGTAGATGGTATCCAGGGTTAACAGTGGCATGCTGGATATCTCCATTAACTGATGGGGACAGTGTCGGCTTTCATAGGAGGAGCAGGCTTTGTTGCACAATAAGGATTTACATTTTCAGTTAAGGTGTGTAGAACATGTTCTATGTGAGTTTTGTAGGACAACCTGGTGTCTGAATAAATACAGTCCAACATTTTAATAATAATAATAATTGATCAGATTTATATAGCGCTTTTCTAGACACTCAAAGACGCTTTACACTGTCAATTATTCATTCACACACATTCATTCTGGTGGGGGTAGCTACGATTGCAGCCACAGCTGCCCTGGGGCAGACTGACTGGGGCGTGGCTGCCATTCTGCGCCTATGGCCCCTCCGACCACCACCTCAAGCAATCCATCCATACGCATTCACACCAGGCAAAGTGGGTGAAGTGTCTTGCCTAAGGACACAACGACCATGAAACAGGTTACAGGGCGGAATCGAACTGCCGACCTTCCAATCATCAACCAACTCGCTCTACCACAGCTGAGCCACAGCCGCCCCATTAGGTATCAGTCACCATATAGCGTATAAAGGGAGGTCTGCAGATTATTGATCGCAGTTTGGACATAGAAGAAGACCTGGTTTATGATGGGACGGGTGGCATACAGGATAGTATCCTCAGCATAAAGATGTGAAGTATAATGCTAAGTTGGAGCATAAATATCCAGAGTACTAAGCAGTGGACCTAACACTGAGCCATGAGGAACTCCTTTATCAGCTCTGATGATTTGTAATCATCAGCAATCCTGTCAGAAAGACATGAGTGGAACCAGTTGGAGGCAGGAGGTCTTAAACAAACCTACTTAAAGTGCAGCTCAGTATCCCCACTGATGAAGCGTATTATGTTTAGTGGCATCAACAGAAGCAGTTGAGAGCAGTAATGGTACTATGGGCTGGTCTTGAGCCTACTGCTGGGGCTGAAGGACATTATTATCCTCTAAGAAAGCATGTAGCTGTGAACTGACAAGTGATTCTAGGACTCTGGACAGATAGGACAGTTTACCGACGGGGTAGATAATCCACCGCATTATCCAGGCTTCGTCCTCGAAGCAGTTCGTAACTGGAGCTGTTAAATAAATGTGGTGGAGTGGAAAGTCAAATATTTCCCCTTAAATATAGAGTGGAGTGAAAGTAAAAAGAACCCAAAGATAGATGTTTTAAAGTAAAAGCCCATCAAAGTACACCTCTTAAGTACAGCACTTCCCTCAACCGGTCACCACCTTCATGCAGCTGGAGCATATGAGCTGTTTTCCACAGTGAGGGCGACATAGAACTGGTGCATGTTGGGTTATGGCTGTGTTCAAATTAATTAACTCAGGTTTAATGCATTGGATGATGACATGAGAAAGAATGGATCTGTGAGACTCATGGACATTAGTCTCAGGTCCAGGTCCTGATGTCGGCTGCACAGCGGATCAGCTATCATCATCATCATCATCATCATCATCATCATCATCATCATCATCATCATCATCATCATCATCATCATCGCCGCCGCTCGACACAAGCATGGCGGTCCATATACGTTTTGTTCAGGAAGCTGTCCCAGTTTGAGGACCTCATCTGGCTTGTCTCTCTTCCTCAGCCTTCCTCCTGTTTCTTCTCATACCATCAGGACCCGTTCGCCTCCTCACTGGTCTGTCTAGTGGAGCTGTATCCCAATTACCAGTCTGGCAGTCTTTGAATGTCTCTTTTAGGACATCCTTAAATCTCCTCTCAGGAGCACCAACGCTTCTGAATTATGAGAATAGCCGGCTAAAGAGGAGTTGTTTAGTTAGACGAAGTGTCTAACCACGTGTCCATACCATCGTAGTCTGTTCCGATGTAACACAGCTTTGATGGCTGTCACAGCTGGTAGGGTCTGCACAACATCCACATATATCTAGACTTTGTACAGATCAGTCTGTGTGTGCGGCATGAGGACGGTGGAGAAGAATGGTTGTTTGCTGACTTATTCTGTCTATTTGTGGCAGATCTCAGCGGACTGAAGCCACCGGACATGGAGACCTTCATTACAGTCTGTGGCTCTGAACCTTTGTGTCTGACCGGTGAATGCATGTTTCCAAGGATTTGACTGTATCTTGTAAGACAATTGAAAACAGAGCAGGGGAAGTGTGCGTTCCCACAGGCAGGTGTGTGCATATTGTTTGTGTACTTCTAATGGTTACGTGACTATTACGTTCTCCTCATATGCACCCGCAGGCTGCCGAGTCCCCAAAAGGTCACGGTGGGGATTTATTTTTTGGAATTGCCTCTGTGTTCCCTTCACAATGTGTTTTTTTTTTTTTTTTCCATCCCCATATGCCTCCCCTTAAGAACATGTTGGTTTAGTGAAGTTATAATCCACTGCAGGATGCGGCAGGAAGGAGGAAGGATGTGACAATTTAGATGATGCATGTAATGCTGCTCTCAAAAGGCCGAGCTGCGACGGTGTGGAGCTGCTGACTGAGAGCGCAGCATCTGCCTGGCTCTGGATTATTGCTTCGTCTTCGGCTGCGTTTGTTTTTGAATCGATGAAGTTATGGATTTTTCTCACTACACTGTAACTTCTCATTACTGCTTCAGTTAACATCGGCCAAGAAAGCCTGATCCAGCCGCCCAGGATGTGATCCTGATGCTTCTGTCAGAGGGACGGATGTGACACCAACACACGGCAGGAGCTCAGCTTCACTTCACCACAATATCACTGTTAGATGTGTTAGAAATGGAAGGGAGCACTGCAGGTCGCAGACGGTACAGACTGATGTGAAACAGTCAGAAACAACCAAAACCAGTCATGGTGATGGCAACGATAACAGAGATCATGTCATTCCAGGGTCATGATAAATCCATCAATCGGTCGGTCGGTCAATCAATCAGATATTATTTCTATAGCACTGTTCATAATAACAAAAGTTGTCAATAAAAGACTCTAAAACAACAGAATATAATATATATGAAAACCCCCTGATGAGATAACATGAAAATAAGTGAGATAAATGGATCAATAAAATAAAATATTTATTTCAAAAACAGAGACAGGTATAGGAAATAAATTTAAAAAGTAAAATGATACATATATATATATATAAAAAAAAGAAATTATACATATGAAGTAATAGGTTTTACATTAAATAAAGTAAAATATGTAAATAAATTGAGAAATAATAAAAACTAGAAGACAAATACATAAAAGCTACCAAATCAGTCAAAAGCCTGACTAAAGAGACTTTAAACACTCTGCTGTCCTCAGGTCTGTGGAAGGCTGTTCTCCAGATGATGACCACCGCGGTCCGCCTGAATCAGCCTCAGCAGCTCTCAGCTCTAGAGGAGGGACGACCAGCTCTGACTCCTGGTTGTCCTTCTACCTGATGCTGAGTCAGAGCCACTCACACAATGTACCACAATGAAAGCTCTGCTATAAAACTGTAGATCACAGGAAGAAGTGATTGTGACGGAGCACAAAAAAAGTTCAGAAAACAAACAAACAAACACAGAGACATATCAGGGGCTCTGCGGTCAAATCCCGTGACTACTATCTAAAACCTATTTATCAGAAATCTTAAACCATGTCACCTAAAATGAAAGAAAACCTCTTGACTGCAAGCAGATGTTTAATGCTTCATAACATCTTTCTCTCTGTCCTATGTCTCTTTAATCATGTATTGTCTTTTTTTTTTTTTTTGCATTACCGTATTTTCCGAACTATAAGTCGCTCCGGAGTACAAGTCGCACCAGCCATAAAATGCATAATAAAGAAGGAAAAAACATATATAAGTCGCATTTTTGGGGGAAATTTATTTGATAAAATCCAACACCAAGAACAGACATGTCATCTTGAAAGGCAATTTAAAGTAAAAATAGAATAGAGGCAACAACAGGCTGGATAATTGTACGGTATGCTTACGTTACATGACACAACTGAGAACGTGCCTGGTATGTTACCATAACATATTAAGAGTTATTCAGATAACTATAGCATAAATAACATGCTACGAAGTTTACCAAACCATCCGTGTCACTCCAAATAACTAAAATCCAATGAAATCTTCATCCTCAGTGTCACTTTTAAACAACTCCGGAGGTAGAAGATGTGGTGCTTCCTCTTCTACGTCGCTTACGTCAGACTCATCGTCAGTTGCAGTTCCAATTATTCCGGCCTTTCTGAATCCTGACAGAATGATTTCAGTTGTCACCGAAGCCCATCCTTTGTCGATCCATCCAACGACTTCCAGGAAAGTTGCACGGCGCATTCTCCCGGCAGCACGGTGTTGAAGCACCGATGTGTGAACTCGTTCCTCTAGCTGTGGCCACCTAGCTTTTAGTAATAATGTGTTAATAATTTCACACATAAGTCGCTCCAGAGGATAAGTCACACCCCCGGCCAAACTATGAAAAAAAACGCGACTTATAGTCCGGAAAATACGGTATAAGCTCCGTTTTGTGATGTTTTCATCGACGCTTTCTTCTGGTGACTCCTGTATTCCCAACACTCATACCTGAATCTACCTGCCCCGTCTGAACTTAAATGACGTTATTAATGTCCTCAGCTGGAAGCTTTGGTCCTTTGATGCCTTTCAACCGCAGATCATTGGTAAGCTGAAGCACCGTACAGCAAACTTGAGCTCTGCTGTTGTTGTGTAGGTGCTCCTCAAACAGTGAGACACATCAGAGGCAGCTAAACATTAATGATCCTCTATGTTTAAAATGGGCCACACACAAACAAAGTCATTCATTTCATTAAGTGATCCATTTATCACAGCTTGATGGAGCGTTCTCATTTGTCTCTGCCAGACAACGCTCCGCAGGAGTCCTCAAACTCAAAGACGCTCAATGACAACGGCTTTTGTTTTATGTATCGCCATCCTATATTTCACTCGGGCTCTGCAGTGAGACCGGCGGGGGAAAAGCCAGTTAACCATTTCACACTCCTGCTGGGACAAAACATGTTTGTTTTGTGGGCTGCTGGAGGAATGAACCTTTCTCAGAAGACTCCCATTGTTCTACTCTGGAGGGCCAGGTGCTAAAAACAGCCCAATAAAGACAGAGATGAGTGCGGTAACAGAAGAATGGACTGTATGCTGAGGTCTGACCATGCAACAGTCTTTCTTTCTTTCTTTTTGAACATAACCTTGAGTGTGTTCCAACAACCAGAGGCTGCTTCTGCATTCAGGGTGTGTGTGCTGCAGTCATGTCTGTCGCTGCTCATTTCCCTCCACACACACACCCGGTGTCGGTGTGTCTGTGTGTGAGCACATCCAAGCACCGTGTGTGTTTGTCTGCTGGTGATAATCTGGTGTCTTAAACCTACAGCCTTCACTATTTTAACTTCCTCATCCTCCCTTCATAGTGACGACGGCGGCACAGAAACACGAGGCGAGTTTTATTCATGAGGGTCAAACACTGCATGTCCTTCTAAGCTGTTAGTCGGCTTTATTTTAGGATAATAAATACATTACATGTGGTGTTTCCTTGGCTGACAAGTCTCTTGGGTATATTTTATAATTTGCACACCTTGAACTTGAGCTGCTCCACTATTTGAGAAACTGCCGAGTCATCTTAAGTGCTGTTTGAGAGGTCCAGTGGACTGCATTATGCCCACACATCCTGTCCATTAAGGCTGGACAGCCCTCTGGTTCTAGTCTCAACCCGTCTTGCTTAGTAGGTAAGACATGAACAATAAGAGATAATAAATACCTTCTCTAGTTCTAGTTACAGAGAGGCTGGTAGACTGTGATTGTCTCATCAGTGAACTCTTTGTTAGTAGTCATGCTTCTGTACAGTTGTCAAGTGGATTTAAAGCAAAATTTAAACATCCATCCATCATCTCTACACTTTAATCCTCACTAGGGTCATGGGGGGCTGGAGTCTATCCCAGCTGACTCAGGGTGAAGGCAGGTTCACCTGGACAGGTAACCAGTCTATCACAGGGCTACACTTAGAGACAGACAACCAAGCACACTCACATTCACACCGACGGACAATTAAGAATCACCAATTAACCTCAACATGCTTTTGGACTGTGGGAGGAAGCCGGAGAACCCGGAGAGAACCTACGCTGCACGGGGAGTAGATCCCAGGTGTCCTCACCGGGACGCGAACCGGCGACCTTCTAACTGCGAGGCAACGATGCTAACCACCGAGCCACCCTGCAGCCCCAGTGTAAAAACATTTCAGTGAAAGTTTTGTAAAAAACCTAATGCAACACTTGACATTGCTCATGAAACACTGTCAGTGTTGCTTATGACACGTTTCTTTGGTGTCACCGTTTTTGTGAAGCTGTATCTTAACTCGTTCGTGAACATTGAAGAGCACTTGAGAGCTCTTTCCAGGGACATCTGAGTCCAGCAGGGGATGGAGCATCAGTCACGAGCTTCTTCTGAGCCTCGTTTCACACACGTGTCTCGGTCCTGATCCTGATCAGAAAGCTGGTTGATGCTTCCTCTTCCCTGTGTTTTCTTGTTGTGTAATAACACAGTGAAGAACAAAAGCAGGAGCGACGTTTTCAAAGAGTCCATTACCTCTGAACAGCTGCAGCAGCAACACACAGAGACAATGGCTTTAATACATAAACAGTGTGCAGCTCTGTATCAGCTGACAGGTGACGTTCACGGTTTAGAGACGGTCCAGAATCCATTAAGTGTCGGCTACGCCTGATGTTACCGTCACCGAAACGGGGAAGTCTGGGACATATCGTAGTAAGGACTGCGTTAGTAGGTAGAAGTGGGCAACTCGCCTCAGTTTAAATTCCCCTGATGTGCTTCTGTGTTTGAAACAAGAAGATGGAATCTGCCAAACCCAAAGCCTCGCTCCTGCTCCAGTCTTGAGCCAAACTCTTATTCCGACAGTGTTCTGTCCCCGAGGTGGTCGACCAGGACGACGCACAGAGACGCCGAGCCATCAAACTTCTTCTTCTTTTACTTTCTCTCACTCAGAGTCTGTCCGTCTTAATCCTGCCTCTCAGTAAATGTTCCCTCTAGGTTCCCAGCCTCCATGACATCTAGTCCTGAAAGCAATTTAATAAGAAACTCTGGAATGTGATTAGGGGCCGACTGATTGCTCTCTAATTAGACAGTGATGACAGGTTGGTGTAGCCGTACAGAGCAGCTCTCCTCTGAGCTCTTAGTCGGGCCAGAACAGACGAATCTTTATTCTAAGATGGATTTAAATTGCAAACCAGTGTTTTTTGTTTGTTTTAATATACTGTGTGTATCTAATACTTTCAGGGAGACACTGACAGATGGCTGCATTTATTACTTGTTTTTAATGAAGCTAACATGATGAGGATGTGACACTCTGAGTCTTTACTTGCTAAGTCAGGGGTGGGTACATTTCCTCTGCCTACCTGTGGAGCGGCCATTCTGTGGTTTTCTCAACTGCTGGTCAATCGACAGGTTTCTAACCACTTCTGGCCTTCTCTCACTTTGACATTCTAATGAGATCTGAATCCATAGAACTCCATTTCAGAATCACACGAGTGCTCTCAGGAAGGATGGGACGGGGAGGCTGCCGCCGGCCGCTTCCATCTGTTCAGCTCTCTGCTCCATCTTTTTGGTCTTTTGACCTCATCTAGATGTTGGAGTGTGTGATGGACAACAGCACCGGTTCTGTCGTCCTGCTTTCACTCTAGCAGCAGGAGGTGCGATGGTTCTGTCAGAGCTGGCTGTCATAGTCTCAGATCTGCTGCCACTGTCTGAGGCCTTGTCCACACTCTTTTACAAAATGATCATTGTCCTCTGTGTTTGAAACTGGATCATAGCTCCACATTCAAACAGAGATATTTTGAAACGCCATGAAAAGATTTAGTAACATAACAGTTCTGTGGACATTTTTTATTTATGTATTTTAAGAGGAGGAACATGTCCGTTATTATGCCCCGGTCTGGGGGAACCTTTGACATAACATGAGTTTGTGCTCCATCATTCTCACTCCAAGAAAGGCCAGCAACCAGTATGCCAAGTTCAAAATGAGCATTTTTTAAAATTATTTTTCAAGTTCAGAGGGAGACATGAGCCAATATAATAAACAAAAAATACTCTAAATTAACCCGAGCTTCCCTTAGTAAAAGAAAAGGTAAATAAATGACATTCAACTGAGCTACATCTTATGAAAAACAAAACAGGAGAAAAAGGATTAAAAGAGAAAGGACCTCTCCCTCCTACGACTGCTCTACGATAATGCACAATTATTAAAGTTAACAAAATCCACAGCGCACCAACTAAGCTCTACTGCATCCACAGACAGCAATGACGTGGCATGCTGGCGTTTCCTGGTGGTGGCAAAGCTGGACAGGTGAGGAGACAGAGTGCAGTTGGCGGGCTGTTCAAATAGTTTAGGGTCCGCCCCCTGACCAATCACGTGGCAGGAATCAGGCGAGGCAGCCAATCAGCAGACACCACCTGCTCCTAATTCACTAGAAAATCATCCCCATTAGTGTGGACAAGGCCTGAGGTGGTGCTGCTAACCACTACTACTGCTGCTGCTAACTACTACTGCTGCAAACTACCGGAGATGTTTCGGCGTCTGCATGACCGAACACTTAACCAGACTGTTGACTGCAGAGGGCTTACAGAGTGGAAGCTCAACACAACACGACTGGGCACAAGGATAAATCCTCTGAGCCTCTTGTGAGCATGAGAGCAGAGATCAGCCTGTTCAGACTCTGCACGCGATGTGACGACGTTCACAAATCACTGCAGCAGCATCACACTTTTCCAACTGCAGACACTTTTCTGCTCTAGAGATCAGCAACGTGTAAAACCTGTAAAACCCTCTGCTAATGCCAGAACGCATTCACAAAGCTACGTGGTCACAACATGTTGTTAAGTTTGCATTCGGTAATTTGTGTGAAAGTATTCAAGAACAAACCATGAAGATGTGCACAGATATTAAGACTGTTAGCAACAGAGCTCACAGGTGCTGAACAGCTGATCCACTACAACACCCACTGAGTCAAGTGTTTTTATGTGTTTGGATCACAGAGTGACGGTGGATTTTCAAGGCAAGGGCAACTGAACAATTAAGCAAATGTAGAATCACCAAAAACTGCAGTTTCCTCAACGGCCACATGAGGCCGACACCGAAAGTAAGTCAATAACATAGACCTCCGTGTAAAAATCCCCAAATTTACCGCAGACATAAACATGTTTACAGCCTAAAAAAATATGTTTCCCGTTAATGACAACTGTACAGAGAGTGACCTGTGATACAACTCATCAGCTTCAGTTGTACTGAAGCTTCTGCATAGTTAAGGCCGTGGCTGCTTGAAGTGACAGATCAAAAACAAAATTGATTAATTAATTAAAATAAAGAATATTCCTATTACCTCCCTACAGCCTGCTATCGGCATCAACGCCCTGCCACACTTGAGCTTGTTCTATGGCTCTTATCCCGGTTGTTTTCTCCTGACCAGGTCCTTGCTTGTGTTCTATCTGCTCTCAGATGTACATCGCTTTGCATAAAGGTGTCTGCTAAATGAAATAGTAGGATTGTGGGTCAGTAACAACCAGAGACTTTTTAATCAGCTCCATTCCAGCTCCACCTCTTTTGGATGAGCATTAGCTGGGAGGAGTCACCTCTGCCAAGATGGCTTCCAGTTCGTCCGTCTTTATTTACAGTCTGATCAAAAGTGAGAAATTGAACAAATACATTCAGAGCTCCACTTGTTGCAAAGGGACCCTCCATGTAAATGTGTTGTCAGTATCACCTTTACAGACTTTTCTAATTGATCTGCACAATTTAATCCTTTATAGACAGGAAGCCTGGGTACAAAATGGTAATTGCTTTGTGCTTTTGGCAGGCAGCATATATACATACGTTATGATGTTTTCCCTTATTAACTGCATCTCAGCATCGCCCTCATTTAATAGGAATAACAGCTAAATTATAGTGTCAGAAGCCTAATGCCTGCACATCAACTGCAATATTTCATCCACCTAATAAAGTGAGAGTGGGCCGTGTTGTAGATCAGAGAGGACCACATTTAGTAGATTGTCTTCAGTGCTGGATGCAGACGACTAAAACCTGCAGCATCACTTCCAAATCAACACTAATTAAATTAAAGAATTGATCTTCAATGCCGGCGAGCTTAATTGGAAGTTTAAAAAAGTAGGATATTAAGTGTAGTAAAGGCAGCTCGGCTTTAGAAAGTAATAGAACGAGGAGGGATGAGGACAGAGGAGAGGCACACCTCCAGTAGTCCCTGTTTGCTCTGACAAACGTCTCCGTCAGAGCTGCTGAGATGCTCCGTGGTGCTCTGCTGAAGGCACCAGTCAGCATCAGTAGTCAGTCAATACCCAGAGACCCACACTCCTCTCCTCCATTACAAAACCAGACCTCCTGGAGCTTCTTTACATAATGCAGACCTCTCCAGTGGCGCTCCCGATAAAACTCTGCCTCACAAAGGTAAAACAGTTTTCAGTAATTTCCTCCAGCGGGATCGTGGCTTCATTTACATTTGTAAGTCAGGAGGCGGCAGTAGCTAATGTACTTTAAGTGGATTCTGCTAGAAAATCTAATTAGTGCTTATTATTGTCCTCTTGAAATCATTGTCCCTCGAAGAAAGAGCTTATGTGATTAAAATGGACCGAGTTTGGTTCGGTTTCTAAATCCCATTACTTCATTTCTGTTGGGCTCTCAGTAGTCACAGCTCCTCCTTTGTTTTATTTTATTTTAAGGATGGTAATTCAGGGTGTGAAATCCATTTGTTAATTCAGGCTGACATTTTAAATTATGGGCATTTTAATGCATTTCGCTCCTAAATTTAAACTAAATTTTGTTGTTCGGCCTTTAAAGCGAGTTCACTGAGCAGCAGATACGACCATAAACACACCTGTATCTGGTTGTTATAAAGGTGGAGTCTGTAAATATGGAGAAATATCA
>NW_007577763.1:374651-378948 GCF_000690725.1 Stegastes partitus
GTAGCTGGCCATAAATATAGGATGTAGGCCCATAAATAAGAATAATGATGTTAATAAAACTATAAAAAAAGACACATTTAATAATAAATACAGCATTTATTTAGCTAGAACAAATAGATCAACTGAAGCTCCTGTAGGTCATTTAACATGGAGATAAAATCTTGACTGATTCATTCCACGTTTTGGTTTTAACGTGCTAGCGTCTGCGGTCACGTTAATCCTCCTGTTGGAATATGTGAACACTGAGCTCTTCAGATCCACAGTAGGTGAGATCACGTCTCATCTGCTTCTCTGCTGGAAGACGGAAAAGACATCTCAGTGATTTTACCACTTTAGCAGAAAATGATATCAAATAACAATCATCTATTTGAAGTCGTCCTTTTTTTTTTTTCTTCAAGTTTTGCTGCAATCATATAATCAGCAAATAGATAAAACTCAATTTCAATTTTCTAAAACACAAAGGAAGTTGTTTATTTCAAACCACATCATTTCTTCCTCTATTCTTCGCGATGGACCAATTTCAGAGCTCACCTTTACTGTTTCTGCATCCTTTTATCCGTGGCTCGTTTTCAGCTGATGTGTTATTTGTCTGTTAACTCTCTTCAGCCATCTTGTTCTTTTTTTCTTTTCTAAGTAAACAACTGAGAGGAAGGCGAGGGAAAGAAGTGGACGGAGAAGGTGCAGATAACAAACTGCTGCGGCATTATTGGAGTGAAAGTGTTCTTCAGAGTGGAAGAAGGTCAGCTCAGTTCTTAGTCACGGTCCAACACGCTGGTTTCTTTTTATGTGCTGGTGAAAATGTCACAGTGGACGAAGCTGTATGCTGCAACAGATGTGGTTCTAAAACATGCGAAGCTTTATGAATCATGAAACCCTGCTGTCCCGTCTGCTGTGCATCGATGTTAGAACAGTTCTAAGATCGGCCCGCATCCATCCTGAGTGCTCTGTGGTCAATAAGCTGATCAGTAGCATCACTTAAGACAGTGTCGTTGGTGCGCTATCAGCAGAAGATGTTGTTTTAATCAGTTCCTTTATTGGTCAAGTAGTGTAACAACATCCGCACAAGCTGCATCTGTCAAAGCCCGGTACCACACGATGCTGAGGTTCAGTCTGTGATGCCACCATCAGACATGGACATAGTCAACAGAAACATTTTCATGACTGTGGCGACACATATCGTGACCTTGTGCAAGTTTCAAACACAAGCATTCTGTTTTTCATTGTTTGTAGCATCGACTGTTTATTAAAAAAAATAGATGCATCCTCGATGTGAAAATGACTTAAACCTGCATTCTGTCCCAGGGCCACAAGGGGGCGACACCTCTGGATGCAACAATAGTCAGCTTGACCTCACTTAATGTACTGCCTCAGTAAACAGTTTCCTAATGAGCTTATGGCCTCAAACGCCAGTTTCAAGTCACTTTCAGCAGAGCTTGATGTTCATTAGTCAGTTATGGTCCCATTTAGAGTGAAGCTAACAATAAAGCAGACCAGGTTTTAATGTGACAGGCTGCTGCTATGTATGCAGGCCGAGTGTCTCTGTCAGTTCCACCCACACTGTTCACATCTGGTTTCAAAAGACCAAATGCCAAACTGGAGGATGGGTAGTGCACCAACCGATGGGCGACGAATACAGCGAACATAACAGTTTAAAAAAAAGACATTTCAGAAGTAGCATCTGATGGAGTTCTTGTAGGTTAATCATAGACTAAACTGGACTTGCTTGAGTTTCTTGAAGAAGAAACTTGAGCAAGTCCAGATTAAACTGTGGGAATAACCGTGACCTGGATGACTCAGAACCTCCACAGACATCTGATGGAGTGAACTGCTCTGACTACAGTTTCAGTGTGATGACGCTTCATGTAGACTCTACTACAGCTCAGCCAACACTATACTGTACATGTGGCTTTTGTTTGCTTAGTTTTTAAAAAAAAATCTGTGCCAGGTTTTACAGCAGGGGGATATTTTCGACACGTCAGGACTTAAAGGCCATCAGAATCACCATCGATAATAATCCACACGTTTCTACTCTTACTGAATTTAAACCACAAATTACAACAGTATTAATGACTGATGGACCACCGTAGATCAACCTCCAGTTTATAACTCCATCCTTTAACTCTGATTGATCGATTTGAAGCGCTGACAAAGATTTATTTCTTCCCAGAAGCTGAACATAACAGGAGCTGGTTGTGCTCCTTCATTGTGCTGGAATTCTGCGTCCCACCGACAAACACAGCGAGACACGACGAGGCGCGGGTCTGAATCAGTGCATCGCTGTTTGCTTTTAGCGTGGACCTCTCAATGCCGCTTTTCACTCTCCAAGCCTTTCAGGGCGTTAATTCTGGCAAATTGAGTGATTTAGTGGCCCCACTTCCACTTATTCCACGCTGCATTTCTTTCAAAAGAAAAAATAGTTGGAGAGTAATGCAGAGTGTGTGTGTGTGTGTGTGTGTGTGTGTGTTTGGGAGGCTGTGAGTAGGAAGCCGGCAGCGATCCATTAAGTTCACCACCACACACCCACTCCTGCAGCTACGCCTGTAATCTGTCATTATCCAGTCCACTCAGATTGCTGTACCCGATGATAAAACGGCGATTTTAACATTTAAATGTGCTCTTATTCTGTTTGTGCTGATTCTGGTGAGTCATTCTGGATTTTTTTTTTCTTTTTTATTCTTAAATCTCAAAGGGCCTAATTTGGAAATTCTGTGTAGCGTATAAAACTACCAAAGTCGGTGCTGGAAAGTCCAAAAAAAAGTGGCTGTTATTGAATGAAGTCGTATTAAAGTGGTGCTGGATGTCAAACTCCATCTTAACAAGTCAGTTTATCATCACAAAAGTCATTTTACTTCTGATTTGTTTGGGGGTTTTATAGCTGTCAGCTCCTCTGTGAGTGTTCATGAAGGCCTTTCTGGTACCGTTCTGGGGGAATTTATCAGCACTTTAACATGTTTAAAGAAGGTGCTAAAAATTTATGGGGTAAACAAATTAAAGTGCATGATAAATATAGTTTATGGGGAGTTTTTATAGGTCATGCAGGTGTAGAGAGCAACAGGTGGAGGTCTGTCAGCGGGCCAGGAGGACACGGTCGCCTGAGAAACCTGACAAACACAAGACTGAAGGTGGCTGACAAACTGCTCAAAGGAAAGACTTTGTGACGAATACGGTGCAGCTGTGGAGGCCGGTGCTGCTCACGAGACAAGACAGAACAGAGGCAGGCAGAAACGCACACAGTTTGTTGTATTTAAACAGGAACAAAACTTGTGGCGAGGTATGTGGTTGATTAATGTGGCTGTACGCCAGTCAGATGAATCATTCAGCAGTCTGTCTGTCTTCCTCGTTCTTTCCCTCAGACTCAGTTGTATAATTACAACAAGCAGAAAGGTGGAGGCAGGAAGGCTCCACCGGCCTCCCTCATACCTCCACATACATATTTATGAGGGCATTTGAATAATATGATTTAGTAACAACAAAATATCATTTGGAGAAAGGTGCAGGGAGGTGAGGAATGTCAACAGGCGGAGCGGGAGGAGCCGTCCACAGCTACAGCGGATCTTCTGGGGCTGCTGGATGCCACATATGAATGAGATGAAATTGCAGATTTATTCTGTGATGATTTCAGTCTCCATGGCGACACGCCGGAGCTTCTGACACGTCTCCACATTTTTTAGGGGGAAAAGCTGCAGCTTTCGCATAACACCAAAGAGTATTAGAGGAACCAGGATCTTCTCCGGAGGATGGGGACTGTTCAAAGTCCTAACACATTTATTATGCGTTAACACTGTGAGGAAGACACACTCCTCTGTGCTGTATCTGAGCTACGTGTAGTGAGGAGGAAAGGTCATTAGATGTACTGCTCACGGCAGCAGGCTGAACATGGACAGGGTTTCTTAGAATATAAGACGTGTGTTAAAGCTAATGTGAGTTTATTGAGCTCGTTTTAATGTGAAAATGTGCACGATGCTGTAAATATCTCTGATCTGTGATGTAAAACAGGCTGTTACTGTGTTTTATTTTTTAGAAAGTGATAGTAACGGCACTATGAGCAAGTCATGTGCTTGTTCTTCTGGGCGAGTTCTAACATCTTTGGATTAGAAGCTAATTTTATTAATTGTGAAACCCGTGCGCAGCGTCTAATGAGGCTCAGTCCGTCCCACAGCAGTACATTTTTCCTTTATGGTAGTCAGTTGTGTTTTGCTGCCGCGACAGTTGTAGTGACAACAACAAACCAAGTGAGCTGTTTGGCTGGCACCTGTGCTGCCATTTCAATTTTCCATCCATCCATTATCTATACACC
>NW_007577763.1:380913-383287 GCF_000690725.1 Stegastes partitus
GAACGTGGTCCAGAATACCTGTCAACAGGAGTCTGACTGAGAGTTACAGGAAACACCTGATGGCAGTGATTGGCTCAAAGGGTTGTTCAACTAAACATTAGCTTACAGGTCCCATTGTGTTTTTTTTGTTTGTTTGTTTTAAAAAAATTATATTTCTGTTGATCCATCCATCCATCCATCCATTGTCTTCTGCTTATCCGGGGTCGGGTCGCGGGGGCAGTAGGAGGAGCAGGTCGTCCCAGACCTCCCTCCCCCCGGCGACGCTTTCCAGCTCTGCCTGGGGGATCCCGAGGCGTTCCCAGGCCAGCCGAGAGATATAATCTCTCCAGCGGGTCCTGGGTCTGCCCCGGGGTCTCCTCCCAGGTAGACGAGTTTGGAAAACCTCCAGAGGAAGCCTCTCTGGAAACATCCGAACCAGATGTCCAGACCACCTCAACCGGCTCCTTTTGATGCGAAGGAGCAGCGGCTCTACTCCGAGCTCCTTCTGGATGTCTGAGCTCCTCACCCTATCTCTAAGGCTGAGCCCAGCCACCCTGTGGAGGAAGCTCATTTCGGCCGCTTGTGTCCGCGATCTCGTTCTTTCGGTCATGACCCAAAGCTTGTGACCATAGGTGAGGGTTGGGACGTAGATGGACTGGTCCGGTACAGCGCCCACATTACTGCTGACGCCGTACCGAGCCGCCTGTCCATCTCACGCTCCATTTTCCCATCACTCGTGAACAAGATCCTGAGATACTTAAACTCCCTTGCTTGAGGAAGCAACTCCCCCCCCACCCGGAGGTGGCAGTCCACCGGTTTCTGGCAGAGAACCATGGCCTCGGACTTGGAGGTACTGATTTCTGTTGAACCACTATTCAAAAACAATGTCATGATGTTCATTAATTTTTTATCTATTATTACTTTTGTCAACTTATTTCAGTGACAGCTGTGTTTTTCCTTCTTTAATGGGAGGCTATGAATACATTTGAGGACGACTGTACGTGTACTGTGTAGGTAAAAGAGTCCTGACAGGAGGACGCAAACGCTGAAGAGAAAGGAGCGCGTGTCCTCGTTTAAAGAACACAACACAACACCCACGCTTCACTTTAAGTCTTTCTGTAACGTCTGTGACTGCAGCAGCAATGCCCGACTCCGATTCGTCACCGCCGTGTTCAGACATTGTTCCACGGTTCGGCGGCTGTGCGTGTTCTGTAGACGGTGCAGGTTTTTGCCGTGTATACATGCTGTGAATAATGGCCACGCTGCATCAGACAGTGTTGCTCTGCCAGCAGCT
Source organism: Stegastes partitus (assembly GCF_000690725.1). NCBI lineage: Eukaryota > Metazoa > Chordata > Actinopteri > Pomacentridae > Stegastes > Stegastes partitus. Next base: position 382,187 of record NW_007577763.1, read on the forward strand.
CTAATCTCTATTTATAGATGAGAAGGAGGAAGAGAGCGGTGATTGATACCTAGTTAAAAGAGAATCGCGGGTTTTTCTCTGGACGCTCGGCTTCAGTGTTCAGCCGTCCGCAGCAGCAACAACAACAAATTACACAAATCTGCCACAAGTATGATCGTTCATTAATTTAAAAGCTGTACTCAGGAAGTGGATGTTGTTGCAATTCAAACACTGTCAGAGTTGTTCATGTTCTGATGGCAGAAGCTCTTCTGTATTCAGCAGCAGAGCATTAAAATGTGCATACAGCGAACAGGCCTGCCAAGCCAAGCATGATGTATTAGTTCTTATTGGAGAGTGCACATAACAAGAAGGAAACCGCGGAAGTTTGTGGAAGAGAAAGCTTTAAATCTAATAAATAACATCTCTAATTAAGAAAATGGGTTTTCTGTTGCACCATCCAACTCCCATTTGTTGCAGGAACAGAGCAGGCCTGTAATATTCTTCAGACACGTCGTTCCCTCTTTAAAATACCTTAAAGGTGTTCTGTTGGATTAAAGTCAGGTGGCTTATCTGACCAGGTCATAGTTTAAACTCTTTTCTTCTTTACAAGTGTTTTTGGTGGTGTGCTGTGGATCATTATCCTGCTTCTTTGACAAGCCTCTGCAGACTAGAAATCATCTTGTCAGCCAGTATTTTGGTATCTAAGTGTGAATTCATGGTGCCATCAATACATTTCATCACACCCCCACTTCTGAGCTCCACTATGGGGCCTGTGCTGGTCCCGGCCCAAAGCTGCACTCTATCTGAAAAACTGTGTTCTGGCTTCATGTGACCAAAGAAAGTGCCCCCATTATTCATCACACTTTCTTTTTTACATTCTTCAGCATCTGTCACAGGAGCTCTGATTTCCATTGATGATGCCTGTGCCGAGCCTGAAGCACTGCCTGTCTGATTTCCAGAGCCTGATTGTGCCGGTAGCGTACGCTCTGTAGTGTCATGCTAAGAGGACGGCTACTGCGGCTCTTATTAGCAGTGGCGTGGCTCCTTCTATACCTCCTGATTACTGCAGCGGCTGTGTTTCCACTCAGTTTCAGAAGGCCACAAATCTTCTCGTGTCCTTTT
>NW_007577763.1:384671-400705 GCF_000690725.1 Stegastes partitus
CATTAGAGCAACTACTTAAAATAGTGCTATGATTAGCGTTTGACATCATGTGACACACACAGAGGTCTACTCACTGTTGTAGTACACTCTGTATGACATGTGTGACTGAAGTCAAACACTTGACTCACTTCAGAGCATGTATTAGTGGAGACATGCAGGTTTGAAGTGAGCATCACTCCTGTGTGTAAATACAGCTGAAGCTTTAGCTGAGTTGTCTCATCACAGCCCTCCTTGTTCCATTTCACCCTGCGGTTCTACTTAATGAGCATTAACAAGACAAGGAGTCCACCAGAGAGGCAAAGACAAAGCCTGGGCTGGACGGATTAAAGCGCAGCTGCAGATAAATGCGTTCCCTCCGCGGCGTGTGACGGCGGTGGTGGACCAGCCGGAGAGCGCTGCGACCGGTGATTACAGCAGACCTCGGCGCGTCCACGGTTTGACGGCCACACCGGCTCTGCGGAGGAGGGTTAGCTATCAGCCAGTACATCAGCCGAGCTGGCAGGGAGAGCCGATAATAGACCTGGATGAGGAAGATGACTGAGGAGGGAGGAGGAGCGATAACCGCAGAGAAAATGGTCACGTCAGGCTGTCTGTCAGTGGGGAGGGAGACACGCTGGTGATTGTCTGAGAAAAGGAGTGAAAGGATGGAGTGTCACACAGTGGACGTCTCTATTAGCCTCCTTTCATCCTCCGCTGGATGGATGACGTCCAGCCGCTTAATGGTGTCGGCATCCGGCTCGCTGACTTAACCGAGGCGCAGCAACTGTACACGAATGCAGTTTTAAACACTTGATGTGGGTCTGAGAACTATTGTTGCTGTGCCTGGTGTGTACAGGGGGGATGATTAGGAGGATGACCATAACAGTGATTGTGTTTGTATCTGCCCATCTATCTGCTCATTTTCTTCCACCTGTGGTGCTTTGTTAGAAGTTTAAATCTGTTGTCGATGCCATCTCTGTCCTCTGTCATTGTATTCAGCCCCTAAATCCCCATCAGATATCCTTCCGCTGTATAACGGCCGCAGATCAGTGACAAGATAATTGCCTGCCTGCTGAAACCAGGGGATTGTGGGTAATCAGATAAGTCTTTTAATCAAGAGGCTTAAAAACCTGACCGCCCAACTGCATGCTGGGTTATGACTCTATTATTGTCAATTAGCTTATATTAGATTGTGCGCTGAATAACAGTGAGGATGGATGTGTGGTGCGGAGCTGTTTGTTTGGAGCTGAACCAACAGCTGAACAGTCATTTAAGCTGCAGTCAATCAATGAAACATAATGAAACGGCAAAGTTTGGAGGAAGAAAAGTAGTGGGGTGCATTAAAAGGAGTTGTTTCTTCTTGTTTCAGGTTGTTTTTGTTTACGTCTTCTTCTTCTCTGTCCGTTATGGCCTGGTTTATTCATGTCACAGCACTTTTTATTCCAGCATTTCATTGCTTCAGATTACGTAGAAACATGACTTCCTGTGCTGTCGTTGTGTGTCCAAGAAGCTTAGACAACCTGTGAGGCTTCAGGTACACAACGTTCAGGTCATTAATGGACTTTGTTTGGATGTGGTTAGTCAGAATAGACTCAAATATCATCCTGTGCAGCCGTGAACTTCGTCTCTGTGTGTTTGAATGTGTGTCTTTCGTCAAACCAGTCTGCTGTTTGTGTGTCTTGTTGTTGTTGCTGAAATTTTAATGCCAAGTTTTTCTTGGCTAATGGGTTTTCTGTGTTCTGTAGGAAATCCCGGCGCTGAACCAAGTCTGGTGGTTAAATTTTAAAAGGTGCAACAGCTGCTGATCATGTTTGATGTCGAGGAGAACGATGAGCCCGAAGGCCGTTCATGTCTCGCCTCAGGAGAACAGCGGCAAGAAACCTTTACGGGGAGGAGAAATCTTTATCCCCTTTGTCTGCTTGAGCTTCTTTGTGAATGAATGCATTCAACATTAATAACATTTGCAGGTAGGATTTGTTTACAGGCAGAATTTAAGAGGTCAGAGGTCACAGAGAGAGTGGACCGTGTCTGGTCCTGTTTTGTATTTCATATACCACACAATCAAGACCAGGACAAACCACCATATTAGATCACAGTTTTAGCTTGTTCCCAGTGCACTGTGGCCTCCGTGAGCAGTTCTGATCTTCACCAGTGTCTGAACACCACGCTGTTAAACGTAAAGCAGCCGTGAACATCTGATTCATTCTGCGGCTCGTTGGCTTGAAGCAGGCTGTGAAGCTGCAGCGCTCTAATTGAGAGAGAAAACCTGATGTGAGATGTGTTTTTTTTTCTCTCCTACAGATTCATTTAAAGTTTCTTTGGAAACTCTACGACTCAGTTCAGCCACACAAAGCACCAGTACTGTGAGCTGCTGAATACTGGAGCTGTGAGGCTGAATACACGGTGTAATTACTACAATAACTACTGTGACTGCAGGTTGATTTATCGCTGGGAAACGTTTCATTCACAGTGAACTATGAGAAACTCCTCGAGCTTCATTTATACGGTGCATAACAGAAAATACAGATCACATCCACACGGTTCAGCTGTGGACATAAATACCATCTTGGTGACCTACCTGTCCACCATCTGACTGTTTTAAGTTTTCCCTCTCTCTTGTTTTCTTCATTGTCTTGTTAAAAAATGCATTTCTCTCCCATCCTGTTTGCATTTTAAGTCACTGAGCTCATCTTACAAACTCTCAGGAGACCCAGATGAACATAAACCCCTTTCTTCGCTTCCTCTATTTTCTCCCTGCTCCACATTTTTACATTTCTCGTTGTTCCCTCCTCGTTTGCCCCCCAGCTACTTCCAGAAGCAGTCCGGTGAGAAAGAGCCATTAAAGTGGATTAAACAGCTCTCAGCGTGCTCCAGTCTCCGAATACAAAACAGCATGTTTGTGTCTTTTTTTAAAATCTTATTTTATTTAAATTCGTCTTGCTCTGTTGTTCTGACATTATATTTCTTCATTGTAGTCGAGTGAGTGTCGTTCTGATTGCGATGCTTAATGCAGAACTCGGGCTTCTCAGAGGCTCCGCGGCACAAGACAAGCCTCTCGAGTCAATGCTGTTGTTCATTACGGCCTCACAAAGAGGAAACAGCTTTTAATCAACTAAAGCAGGATTATATTTGTGTTTTATGTTCTGCAGTTATAGTTCACAAAGTGACAGAAGCTTCTGCTAATGTGCTTCCTATGGTCTTTGTTAGAAAATCTAATTAGCGCTTAATATCGTCCTCTTGGAATGATTGTCCTCCTAAGAATGAGCTGATGTGATTAAAGTGCTGCTGGGCACAGCAGGCCTGGACTGGGCTCGCTGCTTCATTGTCAGTGTCCTCTGGCTAAGGCTCACATTTCGTTGGGTCATTTTGCATTTCTTCCACACGGCTATATGTTTAAGTATCTCCTAATGACAGTATTCTTTGTTTAACCAGCAGATGTGTTCCTTCTCTAATGAGAGCATCGTAGCTACAGAGAACCTACAGAGGAGCTTCTGTTGGTAATGATCTGAGGCCTGCAGACACCATCTAAACACTAACTGTACACAGAATATGAAACCTCAGAGTGTTTGATATAAAGGTGTTTCATACAGAGGCGTGTTCACCACAGGGACCAGGGAAGACCTCTATCTGTGTGCGTCTCCTATCACACATTCCTGTGTTAAGCTCTGGCTGCAGTAATCCCCATTTACAAAGTCATTGTGATGTCCAAAGCTTTGCTGTGTTCAAGTCCACTGAGCTGTTGGCTTCAGCCCGCGTTCACTCTGCAGCGTAAAGGAACGCAGCGACGGCACAAAGCTTTCATCAGAAATCAACACAACGTCTGTAAACCGCACTGTGAGCTTTATTCCAACACAATCTGGTCATCCAAAAAAATATATAGATATTAGACTTTTTACATCATGTGACTGCCCAGTGTATTCACATATCTGTAAATACACTGGGCATCATGTGACTGCCCGGTGTATTTACAGATATGTGAGAAAAATCAAAAGACCAGCGAGAGATGAAGAGAACAACGCCGCCGCAGTTCAGCCAGGAGGCCTCCTTTCAAAAGGTCAAGTCCAGACGTGAATCTCAATCGACTTTCCCCCACAGGTCAGAAAGCAACAGCATGAAGAGAAGAAAGTTTTCAAGAGATTGCACGAGTCTGGTCAACGCGTGTGGTTTTGATCAACCTGTCAGATATCAGAGAGGCAGCTGTAGGCTCATCAGCCTCACATCTGTAAGATCCATCTGGAGCCTGCATCAACATCACAGCTTAAACCTCAATCACTCTCGCTAACAACCTGGTTCAAGGAAAACATACAAAACACTGGTGGAACCACTGCAGAGGCCCTGTGAGCTGTTTTCTGTGGAGAGCCTGTCTCTTTAATTTCTCTTAAAGCCGCTCTCTGGCTTTAAACAGTGTTCATTAAGTGGAATTAAGTGTGAAGGTGTCAAGATCCCACCAGGCAAAATTAATGTTGTTTTCTATCCAGAGGAACTTAATTGTTTTCCCTCCATCTCTCTTTGTCTTTATTTAAGTAAATAGAAAACCACCAACACAGTACTGTTAATTATACAATTGTTATATTACTGTTAGTTGTATGTTTTTAATTATAGGTGCATCAGTAAGAAAGTCAGATGTTTGCTGCGATGAATAAATATTCATCTTTACATGTGTTTACATTATCTGCTGCTGTCAGACTGTTTCCAGGTTGATAATAAACTCTTGAAAACATCCGGATTCGCAGCCACACAGAACTGTCACAGTGAATCACAGATCGTAATGGAAAATTAAAGTGAAACTCTCAGATGGAGTTAGCTGTGCATTTCAATTTGCATCTTATTTACAGAGTTAGATGTTTGTGTCAAACAAACTTTGGCTGTCGTCACTTTGTGAGGACAAAAAGAAAAGTTGTCAAAACTATTATTTTTCAGGCTCCAGTGTGGAAGATGCTGCTTTAAACGGATCATACGGACATTTTCCATCCTCGAGCGCCTGATACTCGTAAAGACAATCAAAAAGAACTAAATTATTCAATAAGCTTATCAAAAATGAAAAGCTGATGTATTTCATTTCCACCAGTGTTTAAATGCTTTGCTCCAGTCTATCATCTCGGTTATCGTGTTTACTGTAATGTTCCTTGTGATGTGACTACAGTTTGATTGGACTCTACTGACAGTAAATTGAACTAGTTGGCCAAACTTACATAAGTCACACAATCCACACCGTGTGGACATAAACCAGGCCACACAGAAGCTCTGTGGACGTCCACTACAGCTTAAGCAACGATCAGGCCAAGTGTGTCCTAAAGGTCTGAGAGCTCTCAGAAGCACATTGGCCTTAAACACTGAAATAACTAAAGTAATGGAAGAAGTTTTCTTGGCGTTTGTCATCCGACCAGTGTCATGAACTCACTAACAGAATAGGTGGACACAAATGCTCGACTCAGAGTAGGTTCAGGCAAAGGACAGGTTTAATGACAGTCAGGGTTTGGTACACAGGAATTCAGTCCGACAGGCAGAAGTATCCAAGAATCGGCGGGCAGAGGCAAGGTCCAAAAAACACAAACAAGGTCGAGATCAAACAGGCAAAGGGATCCAAAATCGTCAGAGGTGGGAGAACCTGTCTGGAGGACGACCAAACCTGCAGCTGGGACGGCCACATGTCCAAGATGACGCCTGGAGCGGCTTCAGGACGAGTCTGTGATTGTTGCTCAACCAAAGTCAAGACATCCGTGGAGAGACCTGAAGATGGAAGTTCACAGACACCTAAAATTCAGTCTGATGAAGCTCAAGAGGAAGGAAGAGTGATAAACTGCACAAATCCAGGTGTGCAAAGAGACTCCAGGAGAACTTGGAGCTGTGATGGCTGGGTGTTTAATTTATTTATAAGATCAGATTATAAATACATTCACAAAAAGACGGGTTATTATGACTCATTGAGTGTTGATTGATGGCCTAAATATCTCTTTTATTCACTTTAAAGTAAACCTGAAACACAAAAACGTGCAGAAATGGAAACTTAACTTTTCTTCATTGGATGCTTTATTCATGAAGGAATAGATGGACTCTGAGTAGCTGCAGATGTCACCGTGCTGTTCAGGTCGTGTGAAGCTGCTTGTATTACTTTACAGCATGTTTGTTGGATTTGGGTGTAAATCTTTCATGTTCCTCTGTGTGCTCCTTCTTTTGCCTTCACACTGGAACATCTAAGCGATCATTTGGGGAGCTGAACGGTGCAGGATCTGTTTTTCCATAAATAAGCATGTGATGATGGGAGGAACATCATCTCAGTCACATCCATCTACTCCACCTCCTGCAGGAACTAAATCTGAGATCTGAACTAACACAAACTTACTCAGACACATCTGACAATATAAAATCCAAACAAAGCAGGTGGCAGCTGAGTGAAACCTTTAACCTGAAGCTACACAGCTTTGGTCAAACATTTTAAGTTTTAAGGAGGAAATACGGAGCGCTAAGATGCATCCCAGAATTTATCTCTGGGAGTCGACGGTGTTGGAATGTTTAAATAAAAGGCACCTATGAGTGACAAAACAAGAAGAAGGAAGTAATGAGACAGCAGGAGGAATAAACAAGTGTAGAAAAAGGTACAATAAATACAGCTAAACGTTTTCTGAATTCACTAACTACTAAGATTGGCTCCTATTTATTGTAGTTTTTTTAGTGTCTGTGATTTAAAAAATTAAAAAATAAAAGTGATTTATTACGCAACAGGTAGAATATTTATCATATTTGTATTTTATCTTTATGTATTTTACTCGTTTAACTTTCATTTTATCTTACGTAGGGCTTTTTATTCTTAAAGTTTTTAGTTTTATTTCCAGTGTTTCCTTAGGGGGGTCCTCCACACTGGGGGCTGTGTCCGGTCTGCTACTGGGGGTTCTGTCTGCGGGTCCCTTTGGCCCGGCTGATCCCCCTGTCTGCCGGGTCGGGGGTCCGGGTGCCGGTGCCCCCAGTGGTCATGGTCTGCAACTCCTCCTGGTGTGGACAGCCCCAATGGTAACGTTTCCCACAATCCCTCAGTGCCATGCCACGCCTCTTTTAGTCTAGTGGTGTGTGTGTGCGTGTGTGTGTGTGACTGCATTTGCTGTATATGTATGTGTATACATGGAGGGTGGGAGGGACGGGTTTACTTTTATTTTATAAATGTTGTAATGTTTTTAAATGATGTCATGTTGTTAAATACTTTGTTGTTTTTAAATGCTGTAAAGCACTTTGTGTTGTTGTTGTTGTTGCACATGAAAAGTGCTATATAAATACAATTTGATTGATTGATTGATGAAGGTGATGCATGCATCCCCCTTCTCCTCTGGTGTCCTCCTACGTCTGCTCTGGTTTAACCCAACAACAGCACTGAGTGTAATCCAGAATCATTCCTCTCACACCTCGATGTGCAGCGTGTGCATGCTTTGCTACCTGATCTGCTTGTTGTCATTAATTGCACTAATTTGCGGAGCTCATTCACTATCAGGAGCTGTTGATTCACTGCCAAACATATGTGCTTCACACTTCACATGCATATCAAACACCTGTTTAGCTGCTCAACCTCAACTCCACTCACCAGCTCCTCAGAGTGAGCTGAAGGTGGAGGATGAGGACGGCGGATGGGTCTTCAGTCTGAACAAGACAAGCAGCTGTTCTGAAACTTCATCTGAGGGTTTGTGTGAGCATTGTATCGTCTTTATCATGAGCCTTATTCTTCCCGTAATCCGTGGCTCAACGTGGGCTTGATCCTCCGTCTATAAACTGCGGCTCTACTCGTATTGAACAATAATTAACGCACATTGTTGGTGAAAAGGTTCCTTTAGAGTCACATTCAGTCTGACTCACTGCTCTGACATTTACTGGTGGATTTGGCTGCTGATCCGAAGCCGGCGCTGTTTTAATTTCGCTCCTGTTAAGTGAATTAATCTTCACGGTGCCGTTGGATGCGTCACAGGATCCCTTAGACTCTGGAGCCACCCCTCGTCTCCAGCGTGTTCTCCAGAGGCAATTTGCAGGCAACCGGTGTCATGTTTTTCTCTCCAACTGTGTATTTTTATTCCCCTCCATCTCATCCATTACATCTATTGTCGCTATTTAAGAAATGTGTCTCCTGATCAGCCTCTCCTCCGTCTCCGCCCCCTACGGCTACAGCGAGGCTTATTACTCTCAGCGCCGAGACACGTTACATTTATTTCTTGGATTTGCGCAGACGTGCAGCAGCAGATCTGAGAAATGTGATTTGACTGGTGCTGCAGGTGGTGAGGCAATTGATAAATTAAAAGCTCTGGCACCTGTTCAGGAGCCGTAAATCTCCACAGAGAGAAGACTGGAATCAGTCAGTCCCACTGTGCCATTAAACGCAGCATTCGATGGCGGCGGTGTGCTGATTCTTCAACCTAATGTCAGCTAAAACAGGAACTTTATTACAGCGTGTTCGACCCAAATGGGGGCACTGATTTCTCCATGATTAGACACGGTGTCACCAATCACCCCAAGCACAGTCGAAAGCCTTTTTTTCCAAGCGTGATCTCTAACAACGCACATAAATGGGAGATAACTCAGAGAAACAGAATAAATGGGTTATTCCGATGCTTCTTGTTGTTTTTGGAGGTTTAAGCTGTAGAGAGCTTCTCTCTATTCTCCTGCTAAAATAAAGAAGTGCAATAGCGGCGTAGACGTTGCAGATAGCTGCCCATGGAACTGATTTTCAGACTGAAATGTTTCTTCTGGATGCTGATTCTCGCTTAATTGTGTCAGCGGCTCTGACGGGGTGTCGTTGGTTCGCTGCCTCTCAACATGACTGATGCAGGAAGGACAAGGACGCCGAGCACTGAATGAATCCGGCTCCTCTCAACAGTCGGTTTGTCTCGGGTGATGAAAAGTGCATCTTTTGTCAGCGGTTACACTGACAAGCATTTGACGAGCTTTTCTGTATCAACTGTTGCCACATGAGAGATGCTAATTCGCCGTCTCAGCGGAAGCCGTGTGAACACCAGAGATCACCTACAGCTCATTATTTTTCTGCTCCTTGTGATGATGAAAAGGTGTTAATTTACGCTGTTGTTGATCTGAATAAGCCCGGATTCGAGCTCTGCAGGCTTTGTTTGTCCCTCATTAATGAAGGATTATTTTCTTTCTTAAGTGGAATGTTTTTAATTTTTAGGTGATAATTATCACTGTGGGTGCTGATGGGAGGGCTGGAATCTCACTGAGAAATGACTTTTATCCATCACCACCAGTTAAAAATAACTCCGTGACGATGTATAGGTTCTATGAAATCCACATCCATGGACTGTCTTGAAAGTCTGTGTTATAAAAGACTCACATGCTTTATCCTCCCCAGCATGTAATCAACCTACTATAGAGCTGCTTTATGCAAAAGAGACACTTAAACACCACCACCATAATGTAAGGTTTCATTCAGACCGCACACTTAAGCTTCCCTGATCTGAGCTGAGCTGAATGAGGACAAGCCCAGTCCTTGAAACTGTGTAGGAGCTCTAAGTCCTCAGATTTATGCGTTTACTGCACCTGAAAGGAATGAATTCACGGAATCTCACCAACGTTCTGCTTTAACGAGGTCTGAACAATGTGTGGTTTCAGCATCGACGCTGTGACCTGCACATGCGCATTTGTCCCAATGCACAAGTACAACATGCTGCAACCTTTTATTGCTGCTTGATGTAAAAAGAAAACTTGCACTGTCCTCATTTTCCATGACTAGTCTATAAGATAGGTCTGTCTGATAGATTGTCACTCTAATTTAAGTCATTTTGAGTCCTTCAGTGCACCTGTTGTTGTAGTTGTTGTTCTTTAAAGACAGCGTGTTGACATGCATGCTGCACATCACTAGCAGTGCTGCACAATTAATGTAACGTTTGTCAGTCATGATTTTAAATGATCAGCTGTCATACTGATCTTTAAACTGCCTCATTCTCTCATCGAAAACAACCATGTAGATCGAGTCTCTTGGTTTCAGCTTAGGTAAGTCTGGGGATAAAATCCCTTTTTTTAATGTAGTGTCACATCGTTTTTGGTCTCACACCTGTCTGGGTAGCTGTGTTGCAGATAGGGTTAGCTAGATAACCAAAGTCTGCATTTAAGGACCATCAGTAAGTCACACTTGTTCAGCAAGTGAAGCATTTGGGTTCAGTTCTATTAATATTTGGCTTCTAGGAGATTTACTGTGTTCAGGAGAAGAATGTCATTTATTTACTTTCTGTTATTTATTTTAATGCTTGTCAATAAAGTTTATTTTGTACTTAGAAAGGCGGGACAACATGGAAGTGAAAGCAGTGCTCTGTGCTTTTAGATTAAAAAGAGGATATAAATATAAATATTTTCTCTCTAAAATCAGTGAATAGTGGTGATAGATGATCTCAGTATTGAACAAAATGATAATTATCATTTAGCCAGAACCGTGCAGCTCTAGTCAGTCGTATGGAAATATTACAGCGATAGAAAGTATGACGTTGACCAAGAACCATAGACTGTATAAAAGATGAACGTAGCTACCGCGACGTCACCCGTTGGTTTCTGCACTGAGAAAATGAAGCCAGGGTTTTGCTACTTCCTGGTTGACATCTTGGATTTTTGGAGCCAGTGACGCAAAAATCATCGGAGGGGGGCGGAGCCATAGGAGCAGTGATTGGTCAGACGGATTGAGAGGCGGGCCCTCTAAGCCCGCCCACATTTACCGCCTTCTGCTCGCTTCATCTGTATCGTCGCTGCCGACTGTCAATCAAGCCAGCCACGCCCCTTGCCCCGCAAAATGTTGATGATTTTTTAAAAATTCAGTATTGATTTATTTTCAGATTGGCCACCTGATCTCTGGACTTGACCATGAAAACTAATAAGAAAAAAATCCTGAGCTGTAGGAATGCGGTATTTCGTGATCTGTGATCACTTCTTTTCCAATTCCAGTCGATGGGAGTCAGGGCTTTTTGGAGCCAGCAGCTAGTGGACGTAGTGATATTGCAGGTTTTTGACACTTCCAGGTTGGCTTCATTTTTCAGGGCCGGTTGCTACGTCCATCTTTTATACAGTCTATGCCATGGCGTCTGTCTGCAGTGTCCCGCAGCCACCACACGAGGCAGCATTGCTTTGTTGAACCAGTTAACACTGTTATTTTTATACTGTTTATATTTAGCTCGATAGACTGGTTACCTGTCCAGGTGAACCTGCCTTCACCCTGAGTCAGCTGGAATAGACTCCAGCCCCCCATGACCCTAGTGAGGATTAAGGTGTAGAGATGATGGATGGATGTATTCATAGTTATATGTTTACAGTATTTGTTAACAAGTTACTGCCTCACAAGTTCCAGTTCTGTGAACTACAGTAGCCAAACAATGGCATTTCGTTTCCAGATTCACTGTTGTGTTTTTGTGCAATGACAGTTTAAGTCTCTTAAATCAGCTCCACAAAACTTTGTGTGACTAGTTGACTTTTTGTTTTGCTTTTTCAAATATTGCCCCAGTTTTTACACAAACGCATGGTACTGTGGAGACTTATAGGTAACAGTGACCTTTTACAATCAGTTGGTTCAGTTGTATAATCATTAGTTGTTTTCTAATTTATCTAAATGATCTACACATGCCTCTTCTCATCTGTCTGCCATCTGTCAGATGGTTATCCTATAAATTGCTTTGGTTCTCTGACCCCTATTTGTGTCATGGGGCTAAACTTTGGAGCTGCCAACAGTTTTTATATCAACTTTACGTTGGCTGATTATCCAAGACCCTGCTCCAACCATCTGCTTGGTCCTTCTCTTATGCTGTCCGTCAAGTTTTTGTGTAGCTGTTGTGTGTAAATCTGTTGCTTTCAAAGTAAAGAAATTCACACCGAGAACTCGCACATATGAGTGGGAGAACGTGACGAAGCGAGGGCGGCGGGCTTCGCTGTGTGGGTGGAACTCTGCTGATCCGCTCTGACATGCAGCAGTCATGTAAAGACACAGGCCACAGGTCAGATGTGTTGGTGATGAACACACAAAGGCTCACCGATCAAGGTCAGCATTTATTTTCTCATGCTAATTCATCCTTCAGGTCGTGACATGGTGTTCCTGCTGATGGACCGATCCGTAGCTGTGAGGTTGAGTTTACGATAAGCTCACAACGAAGCCTTTTGAAATGTTCATCACAGTTTATGTGTCCTCGTGGTTTCATACGAGGAGCTGACACGACAATGAAAAGGCCAAAATCCTCATTTAAAAACAATCTGTCCAGCTGTAATTTGGCTAAAATATAAAACATTTAAACTCATTTTCCAAAGAGTTCTTCTGCATGTTTGGTACAGAACTAAAAAATTAAAAAATGAATGAATTAATGAGTTACTCTAATGCAGCAAGAAATAACTTGAAGAAGTCCAAGCTGATCCTGTGAATGATGGATTGTGCTCTGATTTACTCCACAGTCACAGTATGCTATCAGAACCTCTGACTGGGTCTGTGCTGGTTCCTGCTCCCTCCATCTTTTTCTTTTCTTGTTCAGGAGCCATGTTCAGCTGCTCGTTTAGACTCTACAGTATTTACTTATACAGCCTTTTATGCCTTATAGACAAAAGAAATCGACAACAAACCAATGAATAGTTCTTATTTTACCCGTTAGCAGTCAAAGTTGATCACCACTTAAACCCTTTAGAGACACTTTTGCATAAACCTCTCTGTGCTTCCAGTCTGACAGTTAAACCTTGGAAATGGTCGAACCTGCAGCAGCACTCCAAGGATAACAAAACACTGAGTTCATTTAACTACTTCACATCATGTAAGCATGACAAAGCAGCTGCTCTCTGCTCACCTCTCTTTGATGCCTCTTCCTCTCCGCCGCCGTCCTCTTCATCACCCGCAGACAGCTTAAATAAATCCGTTGTATCTTAGCGCACTTTCAGCATCAGCCAGCGAAGCTTTTCTTCTTTGTTTGGCTCCTTCTGTGCGCTGCCAGCTGCAGGTTTACTCTTTCTATCCGTGCTTTGACAGCCGGTGCCAGAAACCTTCCCTCATGAAGGCAGCTGCTGTCTGATGTGGCTGATAGCTGCACCTAAAGTGACCTAGAATATCTGTTTGTAGTTTTATAGGCTACTAATGCCGCAGCTAGGAAAAGAGATATCAACCCAAACCAGGCTGACCTACCGCAGAAATTTCTTTTTTTATCTGGAGCATCAGAAGCATTTCTTGGGTCATCCTTAGGTTTGTCCAAACTCAGTTCATTCTGGCTTCTTGCTGGTTCATAAGTGTTGCACAGAAAGCAGCGTAGAAACTCTCGTACTCTCGTACTTTAGATTAAAGCTGCACATTTAGAAGTTTAGTTTCTGTTTTTGTTTGTTCTGTTTTGTTTGTCTTCCAGCATATACAGAAACACCATATGGACAGGTTCACTTAGAAGAAAACCTCCACCGGGGATTGTCTTTAATACCCAGAGATCTACCTGAGAGGCTCCATCAGTGTTATGGGAGCTCGTTTGGTTGGGCCTGGATGTGATGTGACCTTCATTCATATGTAAAAGTTTTGCCCTCTAGCTTTGATGCCTGCTCTTCCATATGCTCCTCTGCCTCTTCTTTAGTTTTTCTTTTTAACTCTGAACGTTTTGTCTGCAGTCTGTGGGCTGTGTAATGTGATGACTCTGTATTGGGGAACTGCCTCGAAGTCAAATCTGCAATGATGGATGTTTTCATTTCCCAGTATCAGCTGCTTATGGAGTGTGTGTTTGTACGACGGTGTCACGACACAATGAGCTCCTGTCCGGGTGGATCTGAGGTGAAATGCAGCCGTGGCAGGAAGCGGTGATTTGGGTTTCAGGTGTGGCAGGTGTGCAGCTAAAGGACAGAGATGAGATTTACCGGCGCGGTTTCTGGGATGTATGCTGAGGTGTCGCACATGTGTAGCAGCTGAGCTAGCTTCATGCTGACGTGTTCTTAGAAAGTGTTGTGCAGTAATGAGAAATAAAAGGTCCGTGACTTCCAGGTGCTAAACTCAAAGTCCTGCTTTTAATTTCTTTTCTTTTGTATTCAAAGGATTATTACCAGGGGCTGCAAGGTGGTGCAGTTGGTAGCACTGTTGCCTCACAGCAAGAAGGTCGCCGGTTCGCGTCCCGGTGTGGGCACCGGAATCTTTCTGCATGGAGTTTACATGTTCTCCCTGTGCAGCGTGGGTTCTCTCCGGGTTCTCTGGCTTCCTCCCACACAGTCCAAAAACATGTTGAGGTTAATTGGTGATTGTAAATTGTCCGTAGGTGTGAATATGAGTGTGCTTGGTTGTCTGTCTCTAAGTGTAGCCCTGTGATAGACTGGCGACCTGTCCAGGGTGACCCCTGCCTTCACCCTGAGTCAGCTGGGATAGACTCCAGCCCCCCATGACCCTCGTGAGGATAAAGCGGTGTATAGATAATGGATGGATGGATTATTACCAGTTAGAGGTTATCAGTCGACTGCGTCTCCTGACATCAATACACTCATTACATGATGCTGAATGTGTTATTTAGCAACACGTCCTGATTTTTACTCTACAATATTAATGAAGCATAATGCAGTGAGTTTTTCTGTTAAATGCTCTGTTGACGCATCCAAGTCCAGCCTCAGCAACAGCTTTCAGCAGTAAGTCATTAAGTCAGTCCTCAGCCTGTCAGACTCGTACAGCTATCACATTTTCCTGCATCGTGAAAACAAACTCTTTATTCTTGTTTGTATATTTGATGTAATCGCATTACCAGGTCAGAAGAAATTCACAGCAGCCGCTTTGTAAATGTTGGTAACAACTGTCATCGCCTGCCAGGACCTTCTGCGAGACACCGACTTCCTGAACCTTTTGTTATTTATGTGCGATAATCTTTGTGTGTGTGTTTGAGGAGAAAACTGTTTAATTCATGCCACAGTTGTCACTCCGGTTGGCCAAAGCCGACCATCTGCCATGTTGCTGGAACTTTCTGGGCAGACTTTAGCTCCGTTTCTGACCCTCAGTTAGACAGAATGACTTTTTGGAGGGTGAAAGGAGGGTAAAGCCAAAAAGCCGCAGCTTCTGTCTAAATGCAGATGAGCAGCTGGAACTGAGAGAGAATTTAGAGAAGAAAAGATCCTCGGCTATCTCAGTCGCAGGCAGAGTTGATGTCTTCCAGCAAAACCGTCAGCAAAAAGACATCCAAGCAGAAGGTGCTGTGCTGTCGGTACGTCGGCAGAACGGGCCGGCTGACCCTCAGCTGGACCGAGGCGTCTCACCTCTCCACCGTAGCAGCAGAGGGCTGCTCTCTGAGGCCATTCCTGCCTCAGAAATGATCCAGCCATGTCAGCTTTACTTTGTGCTCAGCTGCTGCACTGCAGGTCTGTCGGCTCCATTTCTTTCTCGGTTGGGGACTGTCCACATCAAAGTGGAGCTGGACTTCAAATGGCTGTGAGAGGACGCAGACTGGAAGGCTGCAGATCTCACGTCGTATCTCAATGGCAGCAACACACTGCTTTCCACTGAACACACTTCCCTGATCTACAAGAATGCTTCGCCTTTTCTCTGTGGGGGGGCTTCCAGAGTGAGAGGAGACGGAGGCAGTCACGGAAAATACATCTTGTGTGATTAGGCCTTCGGGGAAAATGATGAATGGGATCAGCAGCAGAGTGTTGATGTTGTTTTTGCCTCAGTGACACAGTGAGTCAACAGCTGCTTGGCTCGCTAAAAGCCTCTTCACAGGCCAACTGCCCCCCACGTCCTCACATGTGTACACCCAGAAACACATCAAATGTCCTGGAAAGCTGAGAAATCTGAGCTCCTCACTGTGTCTAAAAGGCTGACTCCATGAAAGGAAGCCTATTTTAGGTTCAAATGTAGATTTGAGCTTTTGCCTCACAATAGGAGGTCTTCTAACCTGTCCCACTGGGATGCATGAAATGTTCACACAAAGGCCTCCAAGTCATTCTCCAGCTTCTGTGCATGTTTCACTTCAGCATTTCCTTCGACTGTTAAACCGCAAATAGAAACTCACTCAGGCTGGTTATTTTCTGGATCCCTGCACTCTAACAAAAACCTACAAGTGGAGGGAGGCAGGGTCTCGATCCCACTCCACTGTTATCTGTTTATACAGCAC
>NW_007577763.1:401227-403237 GCF_000690725.1 Stegastes partitus
CACCCTGCAGCCCTTGTGAAGAACAGGTTTTCACAAAGTGCCTCCAAATAGATCCATGACCCTGTTGAAGAGTCTGGACAGGGTGGGGGACGGCTCCCTTAGAAGTGATCCTTGTGCTTGTGCTGCACTGTGGACCAGTGAACTCCATTTGAACAGTCCCACATGAACAGTCAGATTCTTGCTGTGGCGTCTCATGGCAGCAACATACTGATCACTGCTGAATGCATCTCCCTGATCCACCAGATCCGTGCACGCTGGGAAGTGGCCGAGGCTTCTCTCTCTGAGCGAGGGTTTCCATAATCTCATCTTTATGGAGAAAGCTTTGACATTGTCAGAAGGCACCCCGTCTAGATGGTGGGCCCTGCAGCTTCGATTTAAGCTCCTGTGTGACGACATCACCCACTCGGACTCATCAGAACAGCCTCCCCGCCTTCGTGAAAGCTTTGATTTCCTCTCTCAAGCCTGGGAAACTCTTGAGAACGCTGCCCCTACTCAGCCAGCAGCACACTTCTGTGAGACAGAGGACATCATATACTCAGTCAGAAAAGGCATGAAGCGAGCAGCGCTGCGAGGCCCTTCATCTCGTCTAATTTATGCATTTTAGCACAACTGAAATAACATGTTGAGATTTCAGGCATTTACTGCATAATGCCTGCTGATGAATAATGCAGAGTGATGGCACAGCTTCTCTCCCTCAAGCTTTTTTTTTTCTCTTCCTGTTTCTGAACTAGTGCCACCGGTCCAGTTTTGCTCCCTGTCATTGACGGTGCACCATCTGTGGTGATTCCAACCAGTTTGTCCCATGACAGACTGTTCAGCCGCGTCACATAACTGCTGTAATATATTCTTGGCAGGAGTTTCCCGGCCAGTTCAAGCAGCTCTTCAGTCACTTCAAACGGATCATTAATAGCCCTGTGAAATGCTGCAAAGTGAGCCCTGTCAATTACATCGACGCGCTCATCGAGTGCAGCTGAATATTCGCTCAGATTCTTGTGATTTTTTTTCTGCGCGGCTGATTGTAAATGTCATCAGATAGCCCTGTGAGCCGCTCTCCCGCTGCGGATGGGCTGGCAGTTTTCAATACGGCCGCTTCTCCTGAGCCGAGGGCGTCTGCAGCCGTACACAAAACATGCTCGTGTGAATGGATTCCCCGCATTCACTTTTAGCTCATTCACCACATAGCTGGCCTCAAGTGCTGCACCGCATTCTCTCTTTTTGCTCGCTGAAAGAAAGTTTGCCGCACAGACGAGCCTCTCCAGCGCTGAGCAACTCAACTTCTGTGCCTCTATCTGGCGCACTGCTCTTCACATTAAGCGTTTTTAGTAGAGCCACTTCAGATTGTGTTCCTTGAGAGCAGCAACTTTGCAATAAACTCCACAAAAGAGCTGTTCACTTAAAACTCTGTCTGGTCCCGTTGAATTTGTTTTATGTGCAAATTTATATGACGTGGAAGTCAACGTATGAGCTCTCCTTCTACAAGTTTCAGTTTTAGGGACATTTTGTGGTACAGTTTACGTCTTTGTTCTCTGGTTCTGTGTCACACATTTATGTTCTTTATATCAGTTTTCTATTTGCGTCAAAGGTTGGCGGGGGAGCGTTTGAAGGCTCCCATAAGGGCTGTTTGTGTCCCATGTCGCTGATGGAGCTCTGAATCTGCTCTCTGACTCAGAGCTGCTTGTTTCCAAAATAAGTGGATGGAGGGTAAACAAGGGAAACAGAGAAAGAAGTACGATTTGAAGAAATACTGACGGAGGAAGCGAAAGAATGTCGTCAAACGTGATTAGTCTGGAATTTAAAACGGGTGTACATGTGCAAAGAGCACACTTTGACACCCAGGCAGCTGTTTATTAGAGAAACTCACAAGCTGCTGCACAGTTAACAGCTGAAGTGTGAAAGTTCACACGTTATCATTTCAGTCGACAACAAGACGTTTTCCTGCACGCACAGTTCAACCCAAAAGCACTGCAAAGTATTTTAATCATGTTTGTTTGCTTTTCTGAACCCAACAAT
>NW_007577763.1:403547-427343 GCF_000690725.1 Stegastes partitus
GATGAACAAACTGTAATCCTCAACACTATCAATACAATGCAGGTTAAAAGCACAACAGTTTGCCGAAGCTAAAGCCAGGAAGGCTGACAATGAGAGCTCCGGGGGATCTTCCAGGAATCGAGAGTGTTTTCCAAGAGAGCTGATTGGTCGACACGCTGTGCTTTTAAATGTGTCAGGATGTTACCTTGACCACAGGTGTGATGCACAAGTTGCCATGGCGATGTACTAAGAAGTGACCCGGAGTTAAGCTGACGGTACCGTGCTCACCTCGGGTCCGTTAACTCCCATCAGCGTATTAGACCAACCGGACCACGAGGACACACACTACTGACCAGGTCAACAGAACAGCTGATTATTATTAGTTTGTATGTATGTATTTTTCATCCTTTAATAAGCTGCAGAGTGATGCTGGACCTGCTGCTGCTGCTGTTTACCTCTGGGATGGATCCTCTCCTTTCTCAGATTAGAGGAAGAGCATCAACTTCCAGCCTCTCCTTTCTCTTTATCTTACGAATCCCACACAGTAATTATCCTGAAGCAGCTCCTGGTTTTAAACGTTTTCTTTTAGCTTCATGTAATTTACTTCCACCGAAAATATCCCCACATAAACCAAAACACAACACGGTAATGTAGGAGGATATCTTTCTGTCATTATATTACTGTTATTGTTATATTAGGACCAACCAAGCTCTCCATATTAATATAGATCACACCACACCTAGACGCTGAATGATAATCGCTCATAAGAAAGCATGTGGACACTGTTCTGAATAGAATCACAAAGTCAACAGAGCAGAAACAGTTCCAGATAAAGAGGAAAAGAAAGAATAGAAATCATGCGTCCGTCCTCAGAGGTATCCAAATGTGTGTATTTTAGAAAATGAAATGTTTTGTTTTTTTTTCTCCACACTTTTTACGTGCTGATGCAAATCAGTGAAACACTCAGAGGTTTAAAATATTCATGCTGCCGTTTTTTAAAGCCTCCCAGATGTGTTAGTGATTGGACTGCCATGGCTGTAAGTACACAAGCTCCCCTCCGTCACTCTCTAACCCACTTCAATCTCAGCACTGTTCCAGTAATTTGTTCTCGCGGAGGCTGAACTAGGCCACGTCTTTTTGTCTCGGCGAGGTGAAGAGGCCTTCTGATGAGTGTTTGTCTCCTGGCTGTCGAGTGTCTTTGGTCCATAATAAGCCCTCTCACATTCACACAGAGCTCCAGTGGGGACATTTCAGAGGACACACATTCAAGGGTGAGGCGGCTTCAATCAACAAGTCATCCTACGCCATTTAAATACACATAGACGCGCTGTTTTCCTCTTTAATTTATTCATGAAGGGATCCTTCAGAATTGAGCACGAGTCCAGGTTCATGATGGAGTGGTGCTGCCACAGACGTCACTCCAGGGATGTGTGAAGCACCTGATAAAAGTCTTCATGGAGGAGATGTACCGTGAACCTAATCAGAAATAAAATGATAAGCAACGCGATCAGCTGGGATGTTAATACCGTAGAGCAGAGACCTCCAGCTTTGGTCTTCGTGAGCTACTGTCCTGCAGGTTTTAGACGTTACTGCAACACACCTGACTCACATTAATGGATCTCCAACAGCTTGTTGTCAAGTTCTACATAAGTCTGTTAAGGATCCATTAATGTGAGTCAGGTGTGCTGCAGTACGGAAACATCTAAAACCTGCAGGACAGTGGCTCACGAGGACCAGAGTTGGAGATCCCTGCCGTAGATGACTGATAGTCCAGCAACACTGACACCAAACACAAAACCAGTCAGTTGTGTGCATCATTCTTCATAACATCATTAAACGTAAAAGGCTTAAAGTGCTGAACCAGTGTTAACGTAGTGCAGCTCTGTTGTCTGTACGAGCCTTATGAATGATAAGAACATCTCTGCTTCTCTGCTCCTCAGCTTTTCTTCTTTTTTATTTCTGTTTCAACACATTAGATGTGAAGTCAGTGTGTAAATGAATCAGTTGTTCCACACCCTGATTTTATCCCTCGTAGAGTCTGATGCCGTGTTATGTTGCAGCTTCTGTCTAAACAGTACTTTTGCATGAAACCTGCTGTAGTGGGATGTGTTCACCGGCTTTAGTTCGTGATGTTGGGACGATGTACAGTAGCAGCAGTGTGCTTTTATTTCTACACCGTCGTATCGTATCGATCATAAAAGTGCTCTGGTGTCTGAAAGCTGCATTGCCGCAGAGATAAAATGTTTGAGGCGCAGTGTTATTAAAGACTGAATGGATAGAAGACAGAGCCTGATACTCAAACCCTGGATCTTATGGATGTTTAGATAGAAGCATGGCTCACGGACAACTGGAAGGAACAGACCGAAAACACAACCCATTATATGATCCTACACGACCAGACTTCCTGTGAGTATGTGAATCTGCAGCATGTCGAGGATTTAATTAGAAGGACAGTGGCGGTCCCTTGAGGCTTCACGGCGAGCCGAGCAGGAGCAGCAGCACCCATGTGTTCATGCTTCTGAAAGCCAACAGGCTCAGTGTGGTAAAGTAAGGTGGAAACCAAGGTACAGAAACTACAGAAGCATGAATTAGTGAATACATCATCAACAGGTGCCTTGTTTTCAGAATGGGTTCTGTCTGATGTCAGGAGGTTAGTGGAGCTTGATGCCAACATAGAAGAGCAGCACTGAGACTAGTCACGTGTTGAGTTAGTTGACTTTAAATTGTGATTCCTTTTGTTAGTGATAGAAGTCATCACATGACACAGACCTGCCTGCATCACAGATCTGACCAGAGAACTGAGCAGACAAGTGAGGTCAGTAGACACAGATTCTTCAGACTGGAGTGATGAACCAGATGTATTATGGCATCACAGCACCACCGTTAAACAGGTCTTAATATTTATTTTACTATTATTTCATGTTGTTAGATGTATGCCCACTGTATCAACCAAACCGACATGATTCAGTTTCAAACCATCATTTTGACCTTTGACTTCTAATTAAACTGAGGTGCAGATGAACAGACAGCAGTCCTGTCGTTGAGCTTTTTGCTAAGTACAGCTCAGTCGTCTGAATAACCACCATCAGTGGCTGTTGGTTAGCATGTTAGTCTCAGTGATGGTCTAAGAAAGTTTAAGCACTGTTCATTGATGAAACCACATGCTCTCCCTAACTAGATGCTATTTTCAAATGTGTAGTGGTTATGGAACTCTAAGAACTCTCAAACATGTGGATGTTGGTGCTTCATTTATTTCTGTTCTTAAGAAATCTCCCATAAATAAATCACGTGACATGAGATAATTTAAAAAGCACTCCCACCACTTGCACCAGCTCTACTGCTTATTCTATTAGTACCTGTGCTAACAATCGTAATAAACCATTCACTGTGGCAGGACGAGATCTGATCCATCAAACCATCGCCAGAGTTGAGAGCCAAATGTTTGCGTGTATGAAGACGTGACAAGCTGCACCTTTTACCAGCAGACAAGAAGCTCAAAGGAGAGATTAATTCACAATTAGTAGAACTTTGAGACACTGCGGGGAAACAGAAATCACAGGTGTAAATATCAGAGATGCTGCTTTTCATTCACAAGCTCTGTTGTGTTCGTTCACTCATAATTAATGAGGCACTGCAGTTTAAAAGAAGAGTCATTAAGGTTATTAATTACACCTGGGCTGTCAGTGCTTTGTGAAAGTGAGAACGTCTCCAGTGAAAGAAGTCTTAAGGCTGTGAAGGTGAAAACCATGGAGAACCGAGTTTAGCGTCCTGAAGGAGGGTTTTTTCTTCTCAGCTCCTTTAGTCCATCAGATAGAGAGGACGACGAGCTAGGTGTGCACAGCCTGTAGGTTCAGGCATCAGAGGGCGCTGTACGAGCGTGAAGCCATGACACGTGGAACATCGCTGCACTGCTCAACGATCTGAGGAGATCCGTGGAAACATCAGCATTGAGATTTTGTTTTGGTGCAGTTTTCAAATCCAGTTTATTGCCACGTTGCTGTACATCCACAGCACTACAGGCAAGATGAGAGAGCGTTTCTTCAGGATCCAGTAACTTAAAGCAATTTAAATAGACAAGTGTTTCCATATCTGGATCAGCAGTTCAGCATTCTGACAACTTGTGGCATGAAGCTGTTGATCAGTCTGGAGGTTCTTCCTTGAACGCTTCCTCATGGCAGCAGTTCAAACAGTTTATGGAGAGGGTGTGAGGAGTCCCTGACAATGTTCGGTGTCCTGCTCCAACATTGTCAGGTGTTAAAGCCATGACACCTGAGACATCGCTGCACTGCTCAACGATCTGCAGGGATCAGTGGAAGCATCAGCATTGAGATTTTGTTTTGGTGCAGTTTTCAAATCCAGTTTATTGTTACGTTGCTGTACGTACACAGCAGTACAGGCAAGATGAGAGAGCGTTTCTTCAGGATCCAACAACTTAAAGCAATTTAAATAGACAAGTGTTTGCATATCTGGATCAGCATTCTGACAGCTTGTGGCATGAAGCTGTTGATCAGTCTGGAGGTTCTACCTTGAACGCTCTGGAAACGTTTTCCTGATGGCAGCAGTTCAAACAGTTTATGGAGAGGGTGTGAGGAGTCCCTGACAATGTCCGGTGTCCTGCTCCAACATTGTCAGGTGTTAAAGCATGAAGCCATGACACCTGAGACATCGCTGCACTGCTCAACGATCTGAGGGGATCAGTGGAAGCATCAGCTTTGGGATTTTGTTTAGGTGCAGTGTTCAGTGTGTGTTCCTGCAAAAAAAAACATGATTATTTGGTTTTCTTTATGATTCACCGCCTCCTTTTTTCTCTCACATCCATCTTGTTTAGTGAGAAACTACTTGTGTGGTGTCTCTGGAAGGTCCAAGAGCGTGATCCCGTTTGTTTTGGGCCTCAGACGGACAGCCGGCTGCAGTTTCTAATTTCTCAAACTCATCAGTTAAGTGGTTGTGTTTCTTAACATTCGGACCTACAGTCACAACGTCTTCTCTCCTCCATCTGGCTATTGATTGTCTTCCTCATTAAAGACGTGACACTGAAGCTGCAGGTTGACTCACAGCAAAGAAACATTAGGCTGTAATTGAAAGGCAGTGAGGCAGAAAGTAATTACTACGTTTATATTACCTGATTTTGCTGTTATTTTTTTCTTCTTCTTCTCTTACCTGCCCTCATCTCATTAAGCGTGATGCCTTCTAATCGAGCCGAAGTCAGACGGAGGAGCTCTTTATTCAACAACAACAGCAGCAGGAGAAAGTTGATGCCCAGTTATTAGTGTCACAGCTGAAACAAGGAATATTCTCAGGAAATTTAAACCTTCTCGCCAGCGAGCTAATTCTCTCCTCATCCAGTTTATCTTGTTAGGAACGCGCTACATAAATCATCCAGCCTCTTCAAATTAAATGCTATACACACAGCACTCAAAGAGTCTAATCAAACACTTAATCATCAGCAAATCTTAAACATCTAATTCTCTCAGGGGTCCCAGACACAGAGACGTTTATTAAAACTACATTAACAGCCATAAGACAATCTGTGTTTCCTTGAAGGCAGCAGCTAAAGTTTTTGTTTTTTTAAAATCTGCTTTTAAGCCCATCTGGCTGTTGGTTCTAATGAACTTTACAGCTCCACGTTTTAATGAGCTGCAGCTTCATTTGTGATCATTTGAGACGTGGCAGTGTGCTAATCGCTTTTTATTCTTTATTGTAATTCTTGTACTAACTGAGTGTGATGCAACCAGGTTCAGTTTATGCTGAGTCATCACCTGACATGTGTCCCTCACCTGTGCTTTACGTCCAGCAGGGCTTCTGCATCACACAAAAACATCAAAATGTTGTGCAATTTGCATAAAACATGAACCTCAGTGTGGTTTCTGATCTCAGGGGAATTATTGCACAGTTTGAATCTGAAGCTTTGAAATGCAGCAGCTGCAGTGAAATAAAGTTTTTCAGGATCCTCGAGGGACTTAAATCTGTTGTAGCTTCGTCCTCTTATTGCTAGAAAAGTGGAAGAAGTCTTCCTCTCCTTGCGAGCCGTTTCTTTGATGAAGCGAGCGGCGAGCCGTCTCCGTCCGCGGCGCTGACCGCGAGGCTCGCTGTCTGCTGCTGTAGCTCACTTCAGGAGCTTCATTTCAAGCCTTTACTCAACAGTCCATACAGCGGGTTTCTACCTGTGAAGTCCACTGTCAGCGCTTTCAACTCCCCTACAAACAAGCCTCCCTGTTGTTCTTGGCCAGACTCGAGCAGCTCAGTAGAAATAAGGCCGGAACAAGAATAATGAGGCCTTGGAAATGTTCCTGACAGGCTAACTCAGTTATTCTCTGTCTGTCAGTCACACGGAGGAGCGCCGCATCGCCTGAATAGAGTCTGTTTTGTTGCGTTATTAGATGTCTTGTTCCTTTCATATTTTACATTTTTTATCCTTTTAACTCCGGCTATTAAACACGACTGAATGCGCTGACCGCCCCTGTGCCGGCCGTGGCTCTTATTAAACTCCGTCCCAGCTTCATTTAAAGCTCTTTCACAGCCGTCTTCAGTCGGCCTTGTTGGAATCCAGCAGCATCCAGATTGTAAAATGATTAATCACATGATTTGAGAAATGAAAATCCTTGCTTGAAACTCTTTTTGCTCGTAGCCTTGTTTCGTTACCGAGCTCCGCTGGCTGAGTGCACGCACGCCGTATCTGACATGCAGCTGCACCGAGGCTTTATTTCACCTGGTTCTTCTTCTGAATACCGACATTATGTGGACGGAGCATTCATTAGCAGCATGGAGTGAATTAAAACCCACCCTGGTGCCAAAATTGCTGTTTGGAAAGGGTTTTTATTTTTTTGTTCCTAGGCTGAATTTCGAAGGTGTACTGCAGCTGGGAACGTACAGAACGCACACATAGGAAAGCTGCAGTCACACTTTCCTATTGCTCCATCATTCACTGTCTACGTGGCAGCTCCAAGATAAAGATAAAGATAAAGATAAAGATAAAGATAAAGATAAACTTTATTCATCCCGAAGGAAATTGTTTTGCCAGAGTAACAGATTTGTCTATTAATGGCACAATGTCTTACAGTCATTCAGCTGTTCAAGTTTAATGGGCATCTAGCTCAAATACAGTAATTATTAAACTGTTTAATACGATGGAAACGCTTTAAACTGAGAGTCGACGTAAGCCTCCATTGTTAGAAGCCTTCAAAAAAATCTGTGAAAGCAGATATAATGGGGGGTGATTCAGTTTTACTTTCAGGGTAGTGTTTGATTATAATTGTCTGTAATTACACAGAAGGCTCAGTTGGACTTGCATTTTTATTTCCGTGTGACCTAAATCATGTGATTGCCTTTGATTCTGAACAGACAGCCTCGGAGCCGTCAGCTGCTTCCAACAACCACTTATTTCAAACAGTAGTAATGTGGGGAGCGAGACGAGCTGAACCAGAACCGACAGCAGGAATTAGGACGCCTTTTCTTTCTTGTTACTTCAGGTTTGTTAAGTGGTGGAGCAGAATAAAACTGTACGGTCGTATCTGAGCAACACACCTGCTGCTGTAAGAAAAATAAGACGTCGGAGGTTTTTGTTTGTGACATTTAGTAGAGCTTGAGATGCGTCTCCCTCGTATGTGGGCCAGTTTGTGTGTGATGCTGGTTTTCATTCTCAAAAAAACTAAAAGGCAGCAGCTGATCAGATAGAGACATTACGGAGCAGCTATGGATGTGCATGTGTCCTAACACCAAATCAAAGGCAACACACCATGGTGCACATATGTGACAGTCAGACCAGCAGGTTTTTTTTCTCTGAATGGAAAACATCTTGTCGTATGAATCACTTCCTGTGTGCTGGAAACCACCATCTGCTTCAGTCCTGTGTTTCAGCGTTACTATAGCATTCCTGCCATCCTGTTTAATTGGATAATCTGCTCTGGTTCTTTCCCTCCATCTATAAGTGCTTTCCATCCATCCACTGGGTATTTGCAGTCTAAGGTAGCTCTGTCACTCTGTCTTCCTCTAATTGGCTGGCTGCTAATCATACCTTCTGGATTTGGCAGAGAAGCTTTATGAGAGCCAACTAATTGGAGGAAATAAATTAGAAAAACGTAAATCAGATTCTCCGCATAAACAATGGCTGTCACATTGCTCCATACCCTAAGGAAGCCATTTACTGCGGCTGCATTCACCTTGTATGAGCTCAGCAGTAGAACCCTAACAAAGGAGCGATGGGATGCTTGATGTATTGTCAGCTGGCAAACTTAGAGGAGTTTTACTGAATACGTCCAGACCATGAATAACTAATCATTTGCAGAGATATTGAGTCCTGCTCCGGTGCCAGGATCTATGATTTAATGTAGTCAGGCAGCCAACTGTCAAAGTAACTCAGCTGGATTGAAACCTTTTGGCTCTCGGTGCTTCTCAGGTCCGGCAGACCGGCAGAGAGTGTTCACAAAGAGCAGAGCAGCATCTGTTCCTCTCAGAGATCAGCATCAGGTCTGGGGTGGCTGAGGAGCTGCACACGATCATTTCTGGGCTTGTAATTCACGGAGTCAAGGATGAGATAAATTTTCTGTGATTTTGTTAACAGCAGTTTAAAAAGTTGAAGTGGAAGAAGTTTGTCCAGCGGATCTGCTTCCTGTAAATGCAGACGACTTGGAGAGAAACTGCTTCCCTTCTTTTCTGTCTCTAACGTGCCCTTCTGACAGCAGGACGCTTTGTTTTGCTTTATAACAGCACAAAGAGATCTATTTCTCATTTTATGTGTTTTTGCACATATTAAAAAAACAAAGTGCTGTCCCAGTACAGTACAAATAAAAATGATATAACAGGATATATAAATGTATAATTATAAAAATATAAGTACAGATGCTGTGGTAGCAAAAAAACACGGCCACATCATAGCTTTCACTTCCTTCTTCTTCTTCTTGAGGAGCTCCTGTGCAGCTTGTTGACGGTGTGCTTCGGATCATCATGATGCTGGAACGCTGCAGACGTCTTCCTGACAGCCAGCGATCCTGTTCATGTTTCCATCAATAACTGTCATCTCCTCCACATGCAGCTCCACATCATCACACTGTGGAGTACGTTCACAGGTCGTTCCAGAACCACGTTTTTATTTTTGACTGTTCATAAGAGGAAGTATTCTACTTAGAAATATTTGTGAGAGGTGATACAGGTCTGGATCGTTTTGCATTTGAGTGATGTGGCGGCACAGAGGTGAACTCACCTCTCACCTCGCCGTCCGTCCATCCAGGGGTTGGTTTCAGCGACTGCAGCATCTCAGACAGCCTTCTCAGGATCTTGTTATATCTTGACTTTAGATATTAATACTGGAAGATAAAGTTGACCTGTTTTGACCAGAAGATTTTCATGTTTTCCTGAAAGCATTCAAGGCTGAGAGGCGATAAGTCCAGCATTTGTATGACAACAAACCTCAGACCTACTGGTTTAAAGTCATATTTCACATCAGGATTACACTCATGTGGTTGATTACAGGTGTACACATACATGTATACTCACATAAAAACCAGACACAGATATGAACCATCTGTCCATCATGTTGCAGTCCTCTGGTGTTCACGATGCCACGTCTTTGACTTATAAGGAACCACCTCATTAACGACAAAACACAGACTTTAGATTCCAGTCCACCAGAACACACATCTTAACACCAGTTCTTTTATCAGAACTCAGATGATCTGCCTTTCAACCAGAAATCAAAACGCAATGACCTACAAACATGCTAACAACAGACGTCACGTATCTGTAGAGTCTGTATGGTGCTGCTCCATGTGCCGCATACAACCTTATTGTATGACTCAGAAATGCTTTGTTTGTCATGTCTGTCAAGTTTCTGTTCATGTCTGCACATTATGTCTCGTCTTTCCTGTTTTATTTTGAAATCACTTCACTGGGTGTTCTGTTCTAGTTTTACTTCCTGTACCTGTCTTGTCTCACCTGCTCCCTGATTACTTCCCCGCACCGGTTCCCATCTCCCCTCATTACCTTGTGTATTTTACCCTTTGTGTCTCACTGTCTCGTCACCAGTCTGTTGCACTTCACAGTCCTCGTACCAGCGTTTATTCAAGTTAAGTCACAGTCTGTTTGATCTCAACCTTGTTTCTGCTTTTTGACCTTGCCTCTTGTCTGACGATTTTGGATCCCTTTGCTTGTTTGATCTCGACCTTGTTTCTGCTTTTTGGACCTTGCCTCTGCCCGCCAATTCTTGGATACTTCTGCCTGTTGGACTGATTTCCTGTGTACCGAACCTGGACTGTCTTTTGCCTGAACCTACTCTGAGTCGAGCATTTGTGTCCACCTAGTCTGTTAGTGAGTTCATGACATCGTTATGCTTCAGTGCTGTTTCTTTTTTGATATTGTCACATTCCCATTTTTAGATTCGGTTGAAGCCAAAGCATAACGACCCTCCGAGACACAGATAGAACAGTTTTACTCTGTTTAAACCCCTGTATTAAACCATCTGCAGACATGTGGTCGTGTTTCAGGTGTCTGTAGAAGGTCAGGTTCTTCCCTTGGTGTTGTCTTTAATATCTCCAGCCATCTCTCCTGTGAAGCTCCTCACCTCTGACTGAGTTTCGGCGCTGCGGCAGTAGAATTAAAAGCTATTTTGTTCTTGCGGAGATGGATGGGCTGCGAGTGCAGATCTGTTATCAAATAGGTTAGGTCAGTTTCATCTGCAGGCTCAGATTATGTGGCTCTTTACTCTCCAGAAGGCTGAAGGAAAATCTCTAAGCCGATGTCGAAACGATAAACACAGCAGATAGAGAATGATCTTTAAATTAAACACTTTGCCATCTCTGTTCCCTCTTGTCTTTCTTCTAGGTAAGACGACCGCCTGTGTGCCAGGTTTTGTGTGTTTGTGTGATGGCAGTGGGATGACAAAGACACAACCTCTTCATTGAGCTTCAGAAGTGACAGTAAGTACAACTCTGAAAGTGTCAGACGTGATGGTTCGTGATCAGCTGATGATTCGCTGCATGACTTGTGGTAGAAACGTGCATTTCATCTGTCTCAGTCTACCACATTAATGCCCCTCAGGATGTGATTCTTCTGTTTGACCACCATCACAATGACTTCTTAATGTGGTACGGATGGAGAGAAGCTTTAATATTTGACTGTGGTTTCTTTAATCATGCATCGACGGTGAACTCGTTGGAGGTTCTTGTGCTGTGTTGGTGTGTTCAGGTCACCTGGTGGAAGCAGAGCTGCTGTCTCTCAGGGCTTCCACGTGTGTTGTGTTTCTGTCTGGAGTCTGTCGTCGTCCTCTCCGCCTGTTGCTGCTTCGGCCATGGCTGCAGACATGATGATGGTATGGACAGACGTGCTGCGGTGTTGGCGACTGGTGTGAGGCTCTTCCTGAACTGCTGATGTATTCAGACATCAGACTGGTGCGCAGGAGAGAGAGTAGATTTACAAAACGTATGAATTCCACACCTCGCTATCTGCAGCAGACACCCGTACGTTAATTCAGACATTGACCGTCCCATAGGCTGCACTCACTCGCATCATGTCGAGCTTCGTCTCGACGTCAAAGAGGAGCAGCACAGGGCTTTGGTCAGAGATTATTCTTTGTTCTTTATGACTGTTGTTCTTCCAGTAAATGTGTAGACGGAGTTGTTCTTATTCAGTCCACAGACGCACATTGATCCAGCAGCAACTGAATCTTCTGTGGCCAGTAGCTGGAATACCCATCGCATGAATACTGAGACACCTGCTGTTAGTTAGAGGAGGAAACAAATCAGTCCATCTGTCCGTCCACTCAGCACATTCACACCATTTGGATTCAGTTCACACAGAAGGATTACATCTTCTCCCACTTCCCCTCAGGTGTTGCTAATGGAATGTAAAAATAACACATTTATTAAAGACAAGGTGAATAATGTAAATGAGAAGAGTTCCCTTAGACAGAGTGATGCCAGAGGAGATGTGTTGGTTTCACACACGTGAACAGTTTTCTATGTGCATGTGAGTGTGTCAGTGTGTGTGTGTGGTGGATATCGTATCCCGCACCGTTCTGCTAAACCCACCTTAGAACGTCCTGGCGAGCGTGTGATAGATCGGAGGTGTCAATCAATGTGTCGTGTCTTCAGAACAAGGTTTTGTTCTAGGAGACCACAACCTGCCAGGTCCTCCTCTCTGCCAGTGCCCATCAGCATCTTCACGCGCTGACAATGAATCAGGAAGAATGAATGACAGCATCCTTTAACGTAAAGCTGCAGGAGGCAGAAAAAATGCCAGAATTTAAAAATACAGCCCGTCTCCTGCAGCACTTCCCTCTCAGTTCTCAGCCTGTCCATATGCATGTGGCTGGAAACAGTAGTCCATTTGAACTCCACTGTCCCGAGGGAGAGCCTTGAGTTTAACAAATTGCACCACCATGTTGACTTTGTGGCTCTTTATACTATCTCACCTGACCTGGTAAAAAGGCCTGTGATTGGCCAAAGGCTCACATCAGGTGCTGCATCTTCTAAAGCCTGAAACAGAGACAGAGGAACACACAGAATTCATCTCAGACACTTGAATTACAACATGCTGAAAGGTTATTATAGGAAAACAAAAAACATTGCCTACTAAGGATGTTAAGGATGAATCTTTACTCAGTTCATTGCCATTAATAACTTAACCAAGTCAGAAAATGAAGACTTGTGCATCAGAAAATGTTTAGTACGTTAGCGTTCGCTGCAGTACCTGGATGCACCACCAGGTGGAGTCTAATATTGTTAAATGAGATGCAGGCTGCAGCTCGTTTGCTGTGTTTTAACTCTGCAGTGACCCGAGGAGGCGGTTGTTGACAAGCAGAGAGCATTGTGGGGACAGAATGGACCACCATGACAAGGGTCTTCTGTGGCGGTTAATAGCTTCCATACTGAGGATGTACTGTAGGTTGTGAGGACAGCGTATCACAACTGAGCAACTTTTACAACAAATTTTGTGGGTCAGTGGTTAGAAAATGGCTTCATCAGTAAAAAAAAAAAAAAAGGTCCACTGTACTTCATTAGCACAAAATTATTTATCGATTATTGACTGAAATGCAAAATGAAAATGGTTTAAAAGTCACATTCCTCCTCTTGAGCAACGTGTAGCACACATTGCTACAACAGAGCAGTCTTTTTACCAGATATCTGAGACCATCTAGGATTCTTTGCTAATGGAAAGTATCAGCTGTGCTAAGCTGTTCAGGCCTGTCAAATCCAAAGACTAAATCTTTAATCAACAGCGAAAGCATATTTGAGCTTGTTTGCTCTCAAATTGAAATGTTGCCCATCTTTGATGCCGGCTCGTCGCTCTGTTGTCGTCGCTCTGTTCTCGGCCTGGGTGGTCAACACAGTCCGAGCTACTGCAGCAGCTCAGATTATCGTCTGAGTTCTCTGAGTCATCGTTTCTGTCCAGTCAAACACATAAAAGTAGACCTGGATTCATCATTTTTTCTTTGCTCACAAGAATTTGATCTCCCTACTTACTCAAACTAATTACCACTTTTTGTGTGTTTCTTTCTTTTGCCTTCACCAAAATTTACCTATAAGAGAAAATCAAAACGCAGCATAATGGATGTGGCAAATGAGATGGAACTGCAGGGAGATGGAAGTAATGAAAGCCAGAAACAGCTATCTATCACTGGAACCAGAGGCAGACAGAGGATGACAGATGCAGAGGAGGGAAGTGTTAAACAAGAGGCGCATGTTAGAAAGGTGACGGACACAGAAGAAGAACAACCCTCGGCGTGGTTTCTCTCATCGCCAGAATATTTCATGTGTTAAGCTCAAAAACAAACGTCTCTCTACGATGGAGATTATCGCTGTGAAGCTGTTTGTTTTCCAGTCAGTGTGTCGGTTCACTTTTGTCTTGTGTGAGGATGTCTTTCTCCTCATTAGCTTCTCCTCCATGCAGCGAGGATTAGAGGAGCTCTGCAGCCAACAGCGCTAACACATGCAGTCAAGCGTATGTTGATCCAGTCGGCTATAAAGCTGAAGCCTGAATCGTTTGTGGTGCGTGATTACGGGATCAGTGAAATGTTCTAATTGAAACTGTTCATGTTTGTGTCGTATCCGCTGGTCAGTGCCGAACGATGTTAGCGTCCGACGACAGCACGGCGTGGTCGGGTTGTTAATCATGTGTTATCTCGCTCCTCAAGTTCTCTAATGGTTTTATTTTGTTCAACTTTCTCTTTGCCTGCAGCGTGTGATCTCTAATTCCTTCCACAAAGCAGATTTAATTTATTCTCCCACCATTTTTAATACGATACCACGCTTTAATCTGACATTAATTAGCTCTTAATTGGCCCAATGATGGACTGAGCCAAAACATTACGGGGAACGTTTTCGGTCTCCTGTGACATCAAATGCAGCTCACATTTTCAGCGACTCTTCCAGAGGCCTAAACTTCTGTGTTGTTTCGGGAAATAAGGTTTTGTCTGGTTCAGATTGGGTCCAGCTCCGTTGGTGTTGTTCTGCCGCTGGAGCCACTGGTCCATGAAATGGTGCCTCCCACCCCCTGATCTTTACAGCAGGCTCTTCAGCGCCATAGACCTTTATAGTCATCGTTCACTGAATACACACCGAGTGACTGAACACACAATCCAACGCTGTGGCAGAATACACAAACATGACATAATGAACCCTGAACTGCAGCGACCAAAGCTGAATCAGTGCTGAGATCGTAAGGAAGGCAACTTAAAGGAACAGGCAGAGCATTTAATAATCAAACAGAACGGTGGCTAAGACAGACAGATGCTGATGACGGAGGCTTTTACAGAGAAGGTGTCACTCATTAGCAGGTTGGATCGTTATGACTGGTTCACCTGTCAGCCAATAGAACAGGCAGACTCAGAAAGCGACGTCCTGGATCGTAACACACTCACCTTTAAGAAAGTAACACACCAACCCAGTCATACAGAAAGAAATAAGAAACATCTGCAGTCTGAAGGAAACACCAGAGGCTCATCTATAGAATAATGGAAAACACTGCACATAGAACTGGACAGAAATGGGTTCACTTCTGCACATGAAAGGGCGTCTGCCAACCTGCTGCCCTTTCCACAAACGTGGGGTATCTTTACTTGCACATACAGATCACACACAATCAGGTCTGAGTTGTTCATTTTATGCAGGAACACCACAGGGCGGCGATCAATGTAAACTACAGGTGGATGAACCAACGCAGATGTCAAAGTGTGCAAGTGAAAGAATTACCTGCATCAACACAAAACAAAGTTAGAAGCTGCTTGAGGTGAGCAGTTACCAAAAGTGATATCAGGTCTTTAAAGACAGATGAAAGCTGGTTAGTTAGAGGAGCAGCAGCATGGTAGTCACCTGTCATTCTCAGCACCATATGTAGTCCCTGCCTAGTGCTCCAGACAGGGACGTGATCTCCATCGCAGACCAGAGTAGGTGACCATGGCTTCACCAAAGCTGCATTTTGCTAGATTCAGAGTCAAGGTTTGTCTTCACTATTGACCACGCAGGGCCTATTTGCACCACTTGTTGAAACATAAATAGTAGGGGAGGGATTTTAACGCGTTAATTGCGATTATTATTATTATTATTATTATTATTATTATTATTATTATTAATAATAATAATAATAATAATAAATTTATTTTATTTGTATAGCGCTTTTCAAGAACTCAAAGACGCTCCACAGGATAAAAGCAAAGCAATAAAAGCATTATACAACAAGCAATAAATACAAAGGTAGAAAATATAGAAATACAGCAAGCAGGAGAAAAATAAATAAATAAATAAATAAATAACTACAACAAAAATAATGCGTTAGAAAAATTTGTCTCTATCTGTATCACATTTTCTAAACCCTTATCTTCTACCACTGATGGTGGTCTGCAGTCCAGAACTCTCTATTTTGCAAGCGAATTTGTGAGTTTATCAGATGTTGACTCACTAATTTTGGCTCTGAATCCAGTCATTGGGTCCAGTGTGGGCTGCCGACACCGCTTGCTCGTACTCGGACCAGGACTGCTAGCGCTAACAGCTCCGGCGGTTTCTGTGCTCGCTGCAACATGCATTCAGGTGGTACCGTCAGCTTGATGTGCTTTGGTGGGATGCACATTCTTTTTACACAAGTTGCACAAAACCCCGCTCTTGCCCTCCATCAGTCCACACGATGCACTCTCATCGGATTCCTCCATGTTTGTTGTTGTTAGCGTGGATGCAAACTGCGATTAAATGCGTACATTTTTTAACACGTTATTTTTGTTGTAATTAATTCATCGTAAATAACACGTTAAAATGTATTGGGGTGGGACTTTAATGTGTTAATTACACATTAATTACGTGTTAAAGTCCCACCCCTAATAAATACTTTATTATCTAATCTCTGTAATATACTACTTTACGTTTCGGTATCGTGCCTCACCTGCAGCACCGACTACTGACTTCACCTGCAGCTCACTGTGGTCTCTACAGGTGAACACACAGACACCTGACACGGACCAGTACAGATGTGAGGACACACATTCATATGCATTTAAATAGACACCCACTCCCACCCAGCGCGGCGTTTCGGGTGAATAGAAGGACGGCACTTGTGGCGATCATGTAGAGCAGGAGCATCTGGTGCTGTCACAGGCGTCAGGAAACAGCCCGGCTCTTTGCAGAAGAGCGGCGAGAAGAGCTGGCCTTAATTCCCTGGAGACTGACAGATCCTTGAGAGCCAAACACACTCTGACAGAGAACATAGCTGTAGAGTAAATCGTGTCTGCTGACTGAAAAATGTTGCATTGGCTGGCTGTCTGGGAGGCTTTTGGAAATAGCACAACAAGAAAAGAAAAGAAAAACTAAGTAGAACGCATTCTCAGAGAAGTGAACAATAAAACCACGACTTTAACAATTTAGAAATGTTTAAGACTGCATGCATTTTAATTTAACTTACTGTGTTTTTAAAGGGTATGTTTTTGGGAGATAAGATGTTTTTTTAGCTACTCAGTAGATGTTCTTGCTTGATTGTGTCAGTGTTCGATCCATAAAGGGATGTAAATACTGTGTGTAGATGAGGACAGTGGTCTCTCAGGAGGAAACACAAAGAAAACACAGCAGAGCAACGGGCTCGCTGTGGATCTATATCATTATTTTATTACTCCATTTTAGGTGAGAATGTACCGTTTAGATTCCACATACATGATCAGTTTTAATGCTTAGTGACATTTCCAGAGGTTTGGTGACCCGAATGTTCATCAGGTCAAAAATATGTTTTAAAAAAATGCTTCCAGGCCTAAAAACAAAAAGCTGTAATATAAGCAAACTCCAAAATTGACTGTTTTGGAAGAGCCATACGTAAAGTAGGCAAAATGTGGTTTAGTTTAAAACTGCAGCGCTCACGTAATGTTCTGGACGTTCTCTGCGGTAGACAACATTTTTATTTAAAGTGCTTTTTTATAATGTGCACCCATTCTAACGTATATTTGTTTTTTTATTGCTGCTGCTCCTGCATTTTTCTTAGTTTTATTTTTTCCTACATTTATTTTCCTTTGCACCTGTTCTGTAATGTACCTGTACAAAACTCTATTCTATTCTATTCTATTCTATTGTAGTCACTAACCTAAAGAGCAGCTTGTAC
Source organism: Stegastes partitus (assembly GCF_000690725.1). Taxonomy (NCBI): domain Eukaryota; kingdom Metazoa; phylum Chordata; class Actinopteri; family Pomacentridae; genus Stegastes; species Stegastes partitus. The sequence goes on from NW_007577763.1 coordinate 421,089, forward strand.
TCCAGAGACCCGTCCTGAGAATTGCAAATCGACTCTCACCTGGCTCCCGCCGACTGTAAGCTGCTCTCGATGGCACGACTTGAGAAGTTGCCCAGAAAGGCTGCAGTGCATCGCCACCTCACGAGCAGCCTGCAGAGCCGAAGGAGGAGTCTCGTGAGTCCTGGTGGCTCAGAGGCTCATTGTTAACCATGTCAGGTCCACTGGGGGCATAAATAAAGCAGAAATCACCAAAGAGCTGTTACCGCAGAAACACAATGGCTGCCCGGATGAAGAGAAGAGAAAGAAAGAGCAGCAAGCCATCGAGCTGAAGAGAAAGGCCCTCACGGATGAGCTGGATGATTTGAAAAAGAAGAGGGCTACGATTGAGGCTGACATTTGTGCCCTTAGGAAATCAGAACGGAATGAGTATGCTCAGAAAGTGAAGGGAAGCTGCAAGCAGCCGACTGCAACAGAAAACAAAGCATCTCTGCAGGAGATTGAAAAGCAGATTGATGAGGAGATACTGTAGGGGGGTAACGGCGGCTTCAAATGCTCCACGTTTGTTTTCTGAAACTCGGTTCCTGCTGCTGCCTTTCAAAGCCGCCGTCTGTGTTTCTGACACACACAAAAAAGTGTTCCTCATTTGTTTTTCATTCATTGCTTCCTCCTATTGATTCATGTTATTTAAAGCTACGGATGAATCAGAGCTGCTTTGATGAGAGATGCTAAAGTAAAAGGTTGGATTGTGGTTTGTTTTAAACATGTAAGTCGACATTTCACAGAATGCGTGGTCATGGAAACAATCACAGGAGCACAGAGGAGTCATGGGAATGTGTTGGTAGAGATGAGCTGCTGGTTCACATCCGTTGTTGTCACGTATTTCAGGTAAACTTCAGGTTCTTGACTTTACTGGACCTTTCTGTGTTTTGTTATATGTACAAATATTACATGTCAGTGAAAAACAAAGGCTCTCAGTTTCCTCTCAGTGCCAAGAATTAGATTTAAACACATTAGCAACAGCATCAGATGAAGTCCATCAGGAACAAATATCTTTACATGTGAGTTACAGCCTGTATTTTTTCTATGGGCCAATGCAGTTTTTGAACAATACAATGCTTTATTATGATGTCATTAGTATTCTTCGTACGAGCTCTTTAATATCGTGCACTTTTCCTTCGGAGGACTTTAAATGAGCCACGCTAAATGCTTGATTTGGTTCTGAGGTCCTTTTAGCCTTTGGATTAAGTGTTAATTAGAGTGCAAATGAAGTGTGGCAGAGAGATTAGAGGAAGACCCTCCTCCAGGTACCGGCCCTCCGCCGCACACAGACCGTAATCTCAACAAATGCCACAGTGTTTGATGAATGTTAATGTGACTTTATGTTAATATAAGCCGGGTTACTTTTCTGTTTCAGTTCGAGCTCTTCAAACACTCAGAGAACTGGACGGACATGTTTCCATCTGAGCTGTATTTCCCAGGGCGGCCGGTTCGTTGTGAGCGTACGCTGTGTGAACGATATCGCTCTCCCAGTTTCCTGTGGCAGCATCTCTATCTCCTGACTGTTTCCTCGGAGCGGTTTCCTGCCAAGCAAATGGTTTCATTAACCTGAATGAAAATGAATTATGGATACTTCAGGGTCACAAAAGGAGAAACAAATGATTTCCGCATCCTTCTCTGCTGCTTTATTGCCTGCAGACGGAGCACGGGGCTGCAGGAGACGGGAGTCCTGTTTAGTTAACACAACACAAGTGGTCATATATGTACAAAACATCCGTCAGACTTTCACAGTCAGTCAGATTGTGTTCCCCGGCTGTTTCTCTTACAGTTAAACATCGAACCCTTTGAGCTATACAGGAAGTTATCAGTCTGAGCACACCGAGCCACGTCGCGCTCATTCCTCAGGTTTGTGTGGACGAGTGAAGTGCCATCAGATGTGAGTAATGCGGCGGACTCCTGCTGCAGGGGGTTAGGCAGATAAGAGCCAATAAAACACTGTGTAGCTTTAAACCTGGAGAGCAGCAGAAGAAGGAGAGTCCAGTTAAATCTCTCTGAGCAGCGGAGCGAGACGGCAGCCAAGTGATCAGATGATAAATCCTGGATAATGGTATGCATTTTGGTAAATAATTCAACCGTGTCTCCACAAAATGGCATCGCTATACAGCCACACTGCATTCTCACTTGGATTTTAAATGATTTCATTTTAAAACAAACATTTTTATGAACATTGTAGGAGAGTATGAAGGAGCCACAGAGTCCATGTGGGGAGGTGGCTGAAGGCTTTAGTTGGTCCAGAACCCTCAGGTGTTAATGGCTCCTTGAGGATATCAGTATCTCCCAACTAGTCAGTCAGAACTGATGAAGCCTCTTGGATGAGAGGTGGAACGCCTTCAAGGAACTCAAGTAGTTGCTACGATTAATCTACCAGAATAACTATGACCTGGAGGACTGAGAATCTTCACAGACACGTCCACGAGACCTGTGCATGCTCGCATTGGATTTAGACACGTTTTTAGTTTCACTTGTTCACTTCCTGTTTGGTTCAATGCAGGCGCCACGATTACTTGGTTAGGTTTGTGAAAGCATCAGTTAGTTTCTACTGTCCGTGTTACCAGAGGGAGGAGTCCTGCTCCGTCTAACGGAGTCTGAAAAGTAATAAAATAAATGGAAAAGATATGTTGATTTAAAATATATTTGTGGTGCGTCAGACTGCAACATAGACTGTATAAAAGATGGACGTAGCTACCGTGACGTCACCCGTTGGTTTCTGCACTGAGAAAATGAAGCCAGGGTTTTGCTACTTCCTGGTTGACATCTTGGATTTTTGGAGCCAGTGACACAAAAATCGTCGGAGGGGGGCGGAGCCATAGGAGCAGCGATTGGTCAGACGGATTGAGAGGCGGGCCCTCTCTGCCCGCCCACATTTACCGCCTTCTGCTCGCTTCGTCTGTATGGTCGCTGCCGACTGTCAATCAAGCCAGCCACGCCCCCTTGGCCCGCAAAATGTTGACGATTTTTTAAAAATTTTGATTTATTGTCCAATTGGCCACCTGATCTCTGGATTTGACCATGAAAACTAATAAGAAAAAAATCCTGAGCTGTAGGAATGCAGTATTTCATGATCTGTGATCACTTCTTTTCTAATTCAAGTCTATGGGAGCCAGGGCTTTTTGGAGCCAGCAGATAGCGGACGTAGTGATATTGCAGGATTTTGACACTTCCGGGTTGGCTTCATTTTTCGGGGCCGGTTGCTACGTCCATCTTTTATACAGTCTATGGCCAGAAACAAACGGCAGAAATATATGTCTACCTCCAAACATAACTGAGAATGCAGTTAAGTTAGATAGGTGTGTCATTTTGCAAAGACAAGGTCTGAATATTAAATTCAGTTTTATTGCTTTGGCAGCTGATGTTCAGCTTCCTTCTGGCAATCTGCAGAGGTTGGATCCGTCCACACTGGCAAGGCTGGTGCTGGGAGCTTTAGGGCAGGGAGGCATGAACCAAGAGGAAGGAAAGAAAAACAAATACATGAATAAATAAAAACGATAAGAACCACTGGGCAGGGTGCACTGTGAAGCAGGTTTGACATAGCCGGGCTGTCTTTGCATAGGCCAGCTGGACGGAACCTGAAGACCCAGTCGGCAGGATGGTTTCAGCTTTATTTGTTAAGCAGGTTGTTGTTGTCCAGGCTCTGTGCACGCTCCCATGAATAAGGGCTGTTTGACATTTTGCTGTTCTTCTGCACACAATGGGCTGATGGTGTGGAGCCATGTGAAGAGGAACAGGTTGTCTTAATGGAGCGCCGTAAGGATTATAAACATCGATTACTGTGAGAAACGCTGTTAGTGCTCATGATGCTGGTAGAACGTGTAGGTTAAAGTATGTATTTAGCCACTTAGTGAACGCTCAGCGCCTCCTGCTTGTTTCTAACGTGGCAGCTGCACCTTAGAGCTTTAAATTTCATCCATTTAAACATGATGCTCAAGAAGTGCTCCACACCTGAGCCTGTCCTATAATGACGGATTGATGGAGATCGCTTCAGCTTTTGGCCAAATCGAAGTGAAATAATGTTATTGATTGAATATCCTCTGTGATAAACACCAACAAACTAATCAGCCTTCTATGTTCTAGTTGCTGCAGTGTAAAAAAAAACAGTATTTGGCCACAAATTAAGATGAAACATCTTCTGCATCACCACCTGTAGGTTCCCGCCTCAGTGCAGCACACAGACTTTTCCTGCTGCAACGGCTTCGTTCAGTAGGACCACTAACGTACAGCTCCACAGGTTTGCAGATATATATCCTATCTGCTGAGGATCTGAACTCGGACCTCCTCTGTTGCCATGGCGATGTAGCAGTTTAACAGAGGGACACCTCCTCATACCCGCTAACCCGTTGATCTCACTTTGTAGTCCAGCTCCATGCAGGACTTACAGGGCGGTCCAGGCCGTGGCGCCGTGGGGGGGCTCCGTCCGACAGCTCTGGGTCAGCTGGGATATTACAGTTACACCTCTGGGGTGGAACCAGCCAGGATTATTAATATTAACATCCTGGTTCAGTTCAAGAATCAAACATATTCCTGGTTCCCCCCGGTTTCTTTGTAGTTAGCCCGCCGTAGGAGCAGCATGCAGCGATTACAAGCTGATATACTGAAACAAGCACTCCGTTGAAAGAGCAGATTTTTTTTTTATTTCTTTATTTATTCTCCCTCCAACAGAGTGGAATTATTGTGTTGGAGAAAATATAAGGGTCAGTTCAGTCCTCCGTCACAGTTCAGCAGGTTTAAGAGTCTGCTCGCTGTCAGCTATCAGCCAGAATGGGTTATATATTACTGCTGGAGAAAGCACTGCAGCGGATTAGACCGTATGTTGGAGCAGGCTGCTGTGACAAGGCAGATATAGCTGTCCATGGAAATTATTTTCCACATCGGACTGTTATATTTCTTCGGGATGTTGTAATTCTGGGTTATAATTGTGTCAGCGGCTCTGACACTGTGGCCTTGGTCTGCTGCTTCTCTGGTACATCCTCAGTCTGTTAGCGGACTTTAAACACGGCGCTAAAGGCTTTTATTTTGGCAGCAGCTGAACAAGCATTTATTTTATATACTGGTCTCCTAATTTGTCTCATATTAAGACAACAACGTGGTAATTAAACCTCTGGTCTGAAATGAAACACCAATAATTCAGCTTTGTCTAAATGAAAGCCCACATTAACCTTCTACATTTAAGCGCTTCAATGCACTTTTCTTCTTTTTCATTTGTTATTTCTTGGAAAAATAAGAGAATTATAAGAATTAGATTCCTTATTTTTTTCTGGAAGGCTACGATTTACGTTTTAAATTAATAACCCAGCGTGTCTATTGAATCTGTGTAAACAGACCAACGCAGACCTCACACAGGTTCAGTTTACAGCGCTTCACATGGATTACCTCTGTGCTAATCCAGCTGATATCATTAAGATCTCACATCTGTACAGCACAGCCCATCCTCTGACACCGCTGTCTGTCTTCCCCTCAGCCACAGTAATGAGCTCCAGAGTGAACATCTCTCCCTGCACAATTACCATCCTGTGGGTCTCCCATATTGAAGGGTCACTGACCTCCCAAATAACATTTGACCTTATTACAAAGTTGGAAACCAAAGTCTCTCAAAAAAATTCTCTCCACTTATTTCATTTCCTCTGAGGGACTGAGCTGCAGTGCTGTGAAACTGTTGCAGGGTGAAGCAGCCACTGTTTCTCTAATAAAGCTGAAGACGCCATACAGCTGAAGAGGATTTAGGTGCCGTGTCTTGTTGTATGGACACAGTGCCAGTGGCCAACCACTGCTGACTTGGAAGCATTTGAAAACTGTGAACAGAAATTTAAAGCATCAGAAGGCACCGCTGCCCTCTGAAACACACTACTTCCAATCGCTTCCTCTGCACCACAACAGTCTGTCACCGTGTTGAACTGAGTGACCGCCTGGCGAGCTTGTCCGCCCACAGCCGTCGCCGTTCAGTTTAGTGGAGCTAAAAAGAAAAGCTGTGCTCTGTGGATACCAGTGAGGAACGAGGCGTCCACCCAGCTGAGTGTGGAGCTGAATTCCCTGAATTGTGACACAATTCTTCTAATGAGACGGAGGGAGGAAAGCCCTTTCTTGGAAACAGGTTTCCATCGAGGCAGGCCTCTGAGGTGTGTTTACTGTTGTGGGTAGAGAGCGACATCACTTAGCTTAGTTACAGTCGTGAACAAAAGTTTACATCCACTGGTAACGACCATGTTTATCATGACTCTGAATTTT
>NW_007577763.1:427961-432739 GCF_000690725.1 Stegastes partitus
GGTTTGCGTACAGGATATTTAACTGACAGTGATGTCGTCTTGCTAGAAGTTGTCAAATCTCTGCCTATGTTGCTGAAAGCACAAAGCTGAGAAAGAGTTCATCCTAAACCCATCTTTGCCATGTGATGTCAGTAGCTGGATGAAACAGAGCTTTGGCCTATTGTCGCTGAAGCTTCACTAAAACTCTGAAGCGAATGGCAGCATTCATTCAGGTGGACATTAAACATAGGCTTTGGCTCCGAGGCAGCAGTATAATCAGTCAGAATTTTATTAGGCACATTTGAAACCCAAACTCCTCTTAGCCTTGGGTGTTCTTCAGCTGGATAGCTTCTTCCCTGTGCTCTGCTCCCTGTAGATGCTCCAGCGTCCCACACCTCTCCATGCAGCAGACACTGTTTTCTGTTGCCCGCAGCAGTCAGGGATTCTGAGGGCAAACACAAATACAGAATGCAGCGTAATTCACCTAATCATATGCGAGGCCACATGTGTAAACAGCACATGGCCCAGCAGACCTGGTTTACTGTAGCTGAGTGAAGACGAGGAGCTGGCCGGGTCTCTGATCTGCAGGTGTGTTTGTGGAGGGAGGACAACATGCATCAGAAAGGCGTTCAACAGTAACAGCCTGATGACAGACGACGTGAAGGACAACAGTCTCGTTACGACGGGACGTCCCCAGATCAGATGCACATGAGGATGTTTTCAGACTCTGTCCTTACAGGCACCGTTTCCATGAGTCATTACCATTCTACCTTCCTGAAGCTTCACAAAGCGATTAGAGTCTGATTCTTTCAAGCCGTGCATCATTTTGATTTACATTCGGCAAACTCTGGGGAGCTGGTTTTCTTCTGCTGTTTCTAAAACTGGATCCTGGGTGGGAGTAACTCTGTTTTGTTTATTTGTACATTTTTTATTTGGCACATTTATCACTGCATTACTTTTGTGGTTTCGCTAAATAGAGTTGATGGATGAGCCTTCCTTCAGCTGGGAAACATTCCCAACAAACACGAGAACAGATTGTTTGCAGACTTTGGTTATTGTAGGATTGTTATATGCCTTAAATATCTGTCATTTTGTGGTGGTAAAGCTGCATTGCAGTTAGTTACAGGTGGTTCTGATGGTTCTGAAGGCTCGGCCACATTATGAATAACTTATATTTTTGCAAATTCTACACCAGCCGTAGGCCCGGCTCTAGAAGAGCTGCACTTTTTTGGATGGTAATGCAAAGTTATGTCCTTGTAGGAAGATTTGGACAAATGAACAAATACATACATCTGCTATATTTAATTTGCACCTCAGTTGGGATTTATTCATATTCAAGTAATTCTGAAAACCTGCGTTTCTAAGCTCCCTTTCGTGGTAACTGTGCCCTCCTTAGTGAGCCTAGTTCAGGAGGAATGTTTCCCTCTGCAGATACTAATCTAATTCAGCAGCATTTGTCATGGAAACTCCGTTCTCTCTCTAACCTTCTCAAAGGGGCTGAATCCGTTTTCCTTATCGGCCAGACAATAAGTTGGAGGGAAGAAAAGTGAATGAGTGAAAGAAGACATACATAAAAGATAAGGAGTACTGCTGCTGGAATGGATTTGAGCAAAAAAATGTGGCATCTCGAGACCAAATGGTCCTCTGAATAAACAGTGTTGTGACCCGATAAAGAGGTGATTGGATGGATTGGTCAGGGAAAGAAAGATAAAGACAGATAAACAGAGGGGAAAAAAAGAAAAAGCAGAGGAGCGTTTGGATGAAGCCAGAGAGCGTAACTACTACTTTCATTGAAAAAGACACAGTAGAACGGCGGCGTTTGGGTTCTCGACTGAGCGAAACACAATCACGGCTTCAGGAAACGCATCTATTTGCAGTGAAATGAACATACTTGATATGCCTGCTATTTTAACACTGACAATGTTCCTCGCTTCTGCATTTTTATGTGAACCAGTAATAAAAGAAATCACATTGTGCACAATTAGATTTTTGTTCCAACCGGGGTGTGAATACATTTAGAGTTCAGTGCACTTCTCTCCTCCTCACTTGTATTTTCACTCTCGTAGAAGTCAAGTAGTGTTCAGTCAAATCGATAAAATTCATCTTTTCCCCAGTTAACCGCATAGTTTTCCATCCGTTAGGGCCTCCCAGTGTAACGCTGGTGACGTCCCAGTACGACCACGTCCACGGATCAGCTCCACGGCTCCTCCACAGGCAGCAGCAGATTTCCTCCCACTCACTAGAAAAACCCTCACAATCATCCAGACAAAAAACATGTTGCTGTCTGCAATGAAAACTCATTTTAAAATTCCATTAGAACATTATTCTCCAGTTGTGTCGATACACCCACCGGAGAACGGCCGTGACAGCACGTCCAGTCGGTCAGTTTCATGTTTTTTTGTCATATTTTCAAAGAACATGAGCAGTTTCACCAGAGAGGGCGAGAAATACGCTGCTAAAGACGTCCAAATGTCACCAAACACCTTTAATAACCCTCTAAAGATGTTAATGGGTTCGCTAGTCATTTGAGGCTTTCATTAACACCTCTGATTGCGGAGCGGTGCTGAATATTTTAATGTAAAACACGGCTCCTGCTCTAACGCTGCTGTAATGTGGGTTGGTGGCTGATTTCCTCCCTCCACCTGTCACCGTGACACAAGTAGTCCAACACCTGAGATCTACTCCGGCGCTAATGAGAACACGCTCTGCGTTTTCTAGTGGCGATAAAATGGGAAGATTCCAGTTCTGTCAGTGGGACATATGAACCGGATCCTCCCACGTTGTGTCGCTTTTAGTCTCACGTGGTTCGAACGATGAATTATGCGATGTTTGGAGGGTAATGAAACGAAGTGGTGTTGTGCCGCGCTATTCTGTCATCCGTGTGTCTGTTTGTGCTCACGGCCAGAGCGGCTCTTCTTCAGCTGTTCGTTGGCTTCGGCGTGACCTCTGTCGTCGTAAATCCACGGCGCCCCAGAGCAGATCCATCATCAGTCAGCTCCTGCGTACGGGAGGGAGGCGCGCCGATGCTGTGCTACTTGAAGCTAATTGTGATTCTGTTTTTGTTTGTTTTCTTTCCAGAGGAGGTTCTCAGTAGTCGGAGCACATCAGGATCTTGTTACCCATTCTCCTGCATTTCCATCCTCTTTCTTTTTTTGCAGATGTTTTCTTTCCATTTCTTTTTTTTTTTTCCCGTTAAAAGGCTTTACTTAAGTGTCCATTTTGTGGATATCAAGTCCCAGCCCACCCCGTGTTCTCAGAGGTAATGATGCCATCCATTACTCTCTCTAATGCAATCTCCTTAACCTATTGTAAATCAAAAGGGCAGATGCAATTCTGCTCTGCAAATGGATGAGATGCTCCAGAGTTTACCACTGAGACGCCGATTATAATAGACCACAATCATAATGTGTACATTCAGCCGCGAGAGAGGGAGGGGATGCGGAGGCGGAGGAGAAAAGACTGCATCTGCTGCTAATAAAGTCCATGAATACATCTCTGTAATCTCATTAATGAGTCGGTGTTTAGCGCATCACACTGATAACCACAGTGAGAAACAAAGGCTGGTGTCAGATGGGCTCGGTGAAGAGATGTAGATTCGTCTGGAGCCTGAAACCGCTTCAGGAGGTGATTTAGTGTAATAAATCCACTTGACTTCGCTGATGGAGTTTCACTGTGTTAGTCCTTGTGTGTGAGTTTAGCCGTAATCCACGTTATTTCACAGATACGATCCGCTCGCCAAAGCCTCATTACTGTTTGATATTTACTATAAAGCTCTCAAGGTAGCTGCTGGGGAAGAAAATAAAAATAAATCTGTGTACTTGACCATGATAGCAAAAATAAAATAATGATTGTGGATTTTAAGAGGATTAATTTTGGACATATAAAGTTTTTATCTTGCCCCAAAGGCGACACAGGATTTCTTCTCTAACCAGTACGATAGCTCTGCTCCACACTTCCTCTGCTCCCACATCTGTCTGAGTAATGTGAGCATTGTTTGATCCGTCAGCTGCCAGTTTCACAGTGTGATGGAGCCGAGACGCTTTCTCTCGTTCTCCATGTCTGCACGCAGGAAGGATTCTCAGTTTGCCGTGTTGGTGTGTAGCTTTAGTGTCAATCACACTGAGGCGGAGTGACGGCCGTGGGCTGTTTAAAAGGTCCGCTCAGCCCACTCTGCTGCTGGAGCTCCACTTCCTCTCCCACATCTGGTCTGTGCTTGTTTGTTTTAAAGAAAGTCTGACGGACAAGCAGACTCATGCGTGATATTAGGAGCTCCGCTAGAAGGCGACTGGGCTTGTGTTTTGGTTCTTCAGGACATTTCTGCTGTCGTCCAGGAGACTTCTTTAATTCTGGTGCTGATTCTCAGATATACACATGATCACCTCCAGCTCTCACGGCTCCATCAGCCATACAAGTAAATAGTTGTGAAGGTCAGGGTTGACTCAACATGCTGATGGTGGTTTTTAGCTGCTTCAGGTTAACATAGACGGCTTCCTTCACTCTTCTCTGTCCACGATATGTACATTGTCATCCTCAAAGGAGGATCTTTTAGATGCAAATGGACTTGCTGAGAATGTGGACATTTAGCCATCAGAGCTACAGACCAAGAGAAAGTCTGATCAGGAGGAACCTGCTCATTGTTTGTTGGAGGCTGCAAACTAGATGTGAGGCAGGCCTTATTGAACTGGTAGGGTCGGGTGATTGTACAAATATATCGCTGAGTGATTGCTGGTTGGTTTTATTTGGGCAACTTTTTGGCCAAGTTTAGCTGTATTTTGTTCATTTAATGCCTCGTTGCCACA
>NW_007577763.1:433338-448788 GCF_000690725.1 Stegastes partitus
CTGGTCTCAAGCCATCGGACTTCTTGTCAAATAGTGTCGGACTCCTCTGTGAACACGTCACTGCACAGTTGAAATACATCTTCCACCCAATTACACGGTTAATAAGCAACAGAAGAGAATCCTGGACATCAGACGAGATGTTTCAAGCAAGTAAGAAGCAACGTTTTCTGTGATAATAACTCCCTTCGACATGAACTCTGTGTTTTGTCTGTTTGACCTTTAACACACACAGGAAGCTCCATAATGCACTGAAATAAAGAGGAAGACCTCCAGAAGCATAACATGGCTTCTTTAATCACACACAGTGTTTCATGTGGTATCCACCTGCTCGTACTGCTGCACGATTACCAACCTGATTGTGGTGCTCCATCCACACATCAATTACACGACGCGTTCATCGAAAAAGGAGACACGTGTAGATGCACGCATAATCAGAGCTGTCCATTTCAGCCTCACTGCTGACCCACTGTGTGGCGGAGCAACGCAATCTGCTGCACAGTTTAATCATCAGTCAGAACAGTGGCATTGGGTTTACAAGCTGCCTACTTTGTTCCATTTGTCTATCAGCTCTATCATACAGTAAATTTGTGTAATTCGTTGCAGTGGTTGGAAAAAATGATTAGTTCCCAGCGAAAGTGCAAAAACAAAGGGCCCAAATACGAACCTATACTGTTGTTGACGTGCTATCTGTGGCTGTACGGCATCACTGAATGAATCTCCCGGCGCTTCCTTCACTGCTCTGTTTTGAAGAACGGCCTACATAAGTGATCTCTCACCTTGTCTGTGCGAAACAAAGCACACTCACAAATCCAATTTATATCTGTTGACATCTGTGGGTCCACCACCTACAAAACAGCCTCCTACACACTGACAGAATCTGTTGCTCCGCTGTGACACCAGATGAATGCAATGTGATTTCATGGTTCTGCAGATCTCAAGGTTATCGAAACACAGAGGCAGTGTGTGTCGCTGTGTGTCGCTGTGTGTGTGTCGCTGTGTGTGTGTCACTGTGTGTGTCGCTGTGTGTGTGTGCCTCTGTGTTGCTGTGGTGAAGGGCTTCGAGTGCTCACTCTGCTGTGACAGATTCACTGATGCAAAGTGGACCAGAATCTACCTCGGCATGGAGTGCAATGATGATCCTAACCGCTTAATAGTCAGCTCAGAGCTGTGTAATTTGGGTTTTGGTTGAAGATGAATGTAGTTAGTGTGTCTTAGTGGTGCTGGATTCTGCAGATGTGGAGCGGCGGAGGCCTCGTCTGCTGGATCCTGGTGGTAATGACTGAGCTCACAATGAACCAGCTACCTCAAGAAAACCGCTAAACACAGTTATAGTTTTAATTTACACGATTTATTTGAGCATTTATCCCCTATGAATCATATTAAATAGGAAAATGTGGTGCAAAGGAACAAACTGAGGGCAAAATGAAGTGGGGCTGATTAATCTGGTACTTCGGGCTGATTAAGAGTTGGTTCACGAACACACGTACACTTTTCAGAGCCTTTGTACTGCTTATATCTAAGAATGGCAAATCCCAAAGGAACACGACATTAGAAAGCATTTACAGTGTGCTCTGTGCACAATAGAAATGCCCTTTCTTATAGAATAGAGTAGAATAGAATAGAATAGAATAGAATAGAATAGAATAGAATGCTTTTGTTGTCATCATCAAGTACGACATTAAAAGACAACCCCAGTGGTGCAAAATACAAGTATAAAAAGACAAATAATATAAATATAAAAGGAGCGAGTAGGAAGTATATACAGTTAGCCAACAATAGAATAAATATATTGCACTGTTGAGGTAAGAACACTGTGGATATATAAGAAATATAAATAAATACATAATTATAAATCATATATAATACGATATACTATATAAAATATCTAACAATTATAATATAAAATAGTATAATATAATAATAAATATGATAAATGATTCAGACTATGGAGACTCGTCTAATACCTATATACCTTCCTTGGTGTACGTGTTTCACAGATAATATCTCCTTGAAAGTGAAGAAGCTGCTTCATATGAATCCTTCACTAAGGCTTCATAAATAGTCTATTCTTATGTAATGAAACACACAACCAGTGTCCAAATAACTCTAAATTAAGTCTTTCTACCTCAGAATATGTCCCCCGTTCTAAAGTGAGGTCGTGCTCGTAACTAATTCTCGAGTAGTTTGACATTTATTAAATCCCACCGTTTCCCTCAGTGAAGCCATTAGAGCCACAACTGCTGCAATCAATAGACTGTGTTCTTAAGTGATGAGGTAAGCCTAGAAAAAAATTAGGCCCTGCTGATTTCCAAACATGTATATTTATGATTTTAAAGGTTCTTGAAGACTGGCCAAACCTGCTGCTGCTGCTGCAGAGATCTCTGGTGTGTCGAGGATCACACGACTCTTCCATCATGTCTCTACCGTATTGATATTTGGACACTATGATTTTGTTGCATATGAATAAACCATATTTATGAAGCACTATTAAGGAAGAAAGTGTTGTTACCACTGTACAAGGCTCATGCTGAGTCTAATTCATGTCCAACAGCTTCCTGCCTCACTATCAACGAGCATTAATTAGGAGACTGTTTGGGAAACTCTTTGTTAATCAGTTTAAAATTCAAAAACAAGGCCTTTTAAGTGCTTTATCATGGCTAATCAGGAGCCATTATTCTACTAATACTAAGAAGCTAATAAACTCAATCAAACTGCCGTATTTGTTGGGTAGTAAAAGTCTTTATGCATCTTATTAAATCTTAATCAAATGTAAAACACCTGCAGATAGACGCTGCTCTATGTGCTGTATGTTCCAAAGTACGCCCAAATGATTTGTACTTTATCCACTTAGTGACACTTGGACGGTCACGCAGCTGAATCCGTGTTACGAGGAACAAAACCCAGCAGACCTATAAAATACCTTTTTTCTTGCAGCAGCTTCACCATCTGCCGTGGAAGAGAAAACTCCCTCCCGCTGCAATAACATATTTTTAATGAAATCCATTTGGGGAGAAAATTAAAGTGAAGTTCTGTGTCACACCCACCAGCTTGTCTCCATTATTACCACTTTTTCGTTCCCCTGAAGGGGAAACAACTTCAAAGTCAGCCGGTCACGTTGAAACAAAAGGAAGGGAGACGGTTGCAGGAGGGAGAGCAGAAACAGATTGTGCTGTCAACGCTGGCATTAGCTGCTCCTCCTCAGGCCAGTTCACAGATGTCCTCCATGTTTTCTGTTTAATTTATTAACAAATGGATGTGTTCCGTGACACTGGCTGCTCCATGTCCTGGTATGTTCCCGCACTTTTGGAAAATCACAGTCAAAAATCTTGAAACCATGGAGAAGTTTAGAAATGTGTACAGAAACTATTTTCCAATATCATTTCAGTAAAGTTGGCTATACAGAGGTGACTGGATGATCCGACCCTAAATGTAAAACCTTCTTCTATGTCGGGTAGCAAGGCTGTCGGATTGTCAAGACGGACGTCGAGATACAAGGAGGGCTTGATGCTGGAAGGATCAGTAGTTGTTAATTATTGTTTATAGTTGTTATAATAACTAGTATTGTTAGAACAATATGCGTCTCTGGATTTCATGCCTAACTGACCGGTGTGTTGTGCACGGGCCCGTCGGTTGACCTCAAAGGTAAATGCATTCAGACGGCAGGCTGAAGTGACCCAAATCCAATTTTTTTGGCCCCTATGCGACCTGTATCTGGTCTTTTCATAACAGTCTGGACAATGCAGATCTGATTTATTCAAATGCAACCCAGACCACTTGGATATGTGGTCCTAAATCCGACAGGTATCTGATGTTTTGCCATGCAACTTCAGTCTGAACTGCCAGGTCGCATTTATCCAGCCTACACGACAAACTAGGGCTGGTCCGAACAGCACTTTCTGCTCTCTGGATATTCAGGCCCAATTAATGATGAATATCAGAATATTTGGCACGGTCGAGGGGGAGCACTCCAACGGGGTGGAAGTGGAACACACAGGCAGTACTTGGCTGCTGATGCAAGTTTAGTTAGCGCTCACACTTCTGTTTCCACCATCGGTGGCGGTGGGGGAGTGGCTGATACGCTCCACCGTTACCATCCATGTTTAAACACTGAGCACGCTCACTGCGTGTGACGTCGTCGTGTCCTCTTCTGTGCATGCGGGACACTTTTGGGTCGTATGAAGTTCACACAGCAGATCACATACAAGTCACATTTAATTGGGAATGTGAACGAACTCACATTAAAATCTGAATGTAGCATTAAGTCCTGCAGTGTGAACGTAGCCAATCTGTGGGATTGTTCAGTCAGATAATACGCCGTTGTCCTGATTAGTGACATTAAATGTCATGTCGACGTTGGAATCAAAGGCTGTCGGTATGTTAAGGTTGTTATTATGGGTTCCATTCGTTTTTCCTAAAACCTGTCAGATAGCAAGGTTTAGGATTGTTAAGGATCTGATTATCGAGTCATGACTGTGTTTGATTTGTTGTACCAGTTCCAGAACCGGGCCACTGCTTATGATGGCCGACGAAGGTTGACTGAGACACTGTNCCACTGCTTATGATGGCCGACGAAGGTTGACTGAGACACTGTCATAATGGCATCAACATAAAGATCTAAACTACTTCACCTACATCTTGTGTTCTTTCTGTTTCTCACTATTCTACTCATCAGCTGTAACAACATCGGCCTTTAGCTGACTGCTGTGACTTCCTAACATCACATCCTATGATTGGCTGAGCTGTTGCTGCTGTGCGTCACTGTGGCTGCTGCAGAGCTGTAGCATGAGTGATGTGACCGGCTGAGTTATTGATCATCCCAGTCACTGATCTATACACCCGGCTGCACATACATGAAACCAACACAGCAGACTGCTCAGAGAAGCCGTCTGTGACTGAACACGTTCTGTAGTTACACTTTGGGGCTCTTTGCTGGACCTCCTTTGTCCGCAGACCAGCAACCAGCTGATGACAACCACTTCTCTAGATCTGGACTTCAGTGTCGCTGTCCTTGGCTCAACTTCAGCAGCCTGCTCAACAAACCGGAGCGAACATCTCAATACGAAACTCTTTTTAATAGATGAAAAGAATTATTTTCATTTATGAGTCTTTTCCAATTAAGCCGGACATTCAGCTCCGTAGCCTTGGTCAGACTTCAGCGTATTAACAGCCGGTTTTCTTTCTACTCTTCTGATTGTATCCACTGTCTGTAATTTTCTTCCACATTTCATTTGACAGAAACAGATTTTTTAATAACTTGCGTTGTGTCCTACCCTTGTAGTCCAGTGTGGGCTCTTTGAATTTGTTAAAAACTGAGGCTCAAAGCTTTTCATGTTGGAACAACTTGTCACTCACAAGAAAATGTTTTATTCTGACTTCTGCCACTGACTCAGACCCACCATGTCGACGAGTTGTGTTGTTTCTTAGCTTTGCTGCTGCTACATTTTTGTGCGTTTTATTCTTTTCTAGTTGCGAGTTCATCAGCAGGATTACACAAAAAGTACACAAAAGCTACCACGACACAGAGAAGGAAATTAACAAGTGTCAATGCAAATTTAGGAAATAAGACCTCGGCAGAAGACGCCGTTCTCCGAGTGGTTTGTTCTGCGTTCTTCTTTCAACTCATTTCTTTTGTCTTCCTTCGGGCCAACTTCTGACTCAAACTCTTCTCAGACTTTGGAAGCCGCGGCGTTCACAGACCCACAGGAGTCGATCAGCAGAGTCTCATCCTCATTACAACAGGAGTTAGAGATTTCATACTGACATCCAAAGTTTACTTTGATGACAGAACCACTGAGGGCTGGGAATTAATAATGAATGAAGACACGGAGGGTCAGGAGCTCTGGATCTGTTCGGTCTAATTGATGAGTGGACTGAACCGTGCGGGATGAAATTAAATCTTGCAGCCTAATGAAGGAGGCTGATGTGTAAAGGCTGTTTTCTGTATTTATAAAATCCATTAAAAAATAAATGCATAAATAAATCCTATGTGGATGTTCTAAGAAATTGTCAGTGGGATAGCTATCTGCATACTGATGCAACTTGTCTGCATAATAACTCTGGTTTTAAGCAGATTTTATGAACTTCCTGTGAACTGCCCCATCTGTATCTGAAAAAAATAAAAATACTGAAAAATATTCACTCATAGTTGAAAGAAATGTAAATTCTTCACTGTGTTAAACTGTATTTTAAACAAAAACAAAGTCGTGCATGAATGATGTATATAGAAAGCAGAAATCACTTCAGTGGGTCTAATCGGTGGCCAGCTGTCTTCTGAACAGCAGCAACTCTTCTCTGACTGTGGCAGCAAACCTTCCCATCAGATCTATGAATCAGTCGAACCACTGCAGCGTTTTTGCCTCTGTGTACATCACAGTAGTACGGGCACGATGAGAGAGCGTTTCTTCAGGATCATTTAATTAATACGCTTTGTGGAATGAACGTCTGGGATAAGACACTAAACGTTCACTGTCGCTGCCTCCTGAAGGGGGCGCTGCGTCCATGTGTGCCGCCATCAGGTTGAACATGGTGAACCTCTTCAGGTCCTGGTAGGTCTTCAGGGACACAAAGATGGTGTGACGATGGTGAAGCTGCAGATGCTGCCCAGAGCTAGCTGTCTGTCTGTCTGTCTGCATCCCCTCCAGCTGTCTGTCTGTCTGGGATGCTGTCACAACACAATAAGCCACAACACTACAAAATAAGCCGCAACACAACACAACACAACGGCTGCAACGGAAGTTGTTTTTTTTTAACCTGGAAGTTATACTGTGAAGTGTGCAACGCCACACGAGGTGGGCAGAAGCTGGAGATTGTTGGAAACAACTCGAAAAGTAAGTAAACTACTGATGGCAAATAATGTCCATTAATCTCGGTATGCGCTATTAGTAAACATTATGTACCATCAGTATTTTACTTACTTCTCGAGTTGTTTCCAACAATCTCCGGCTTCTGCCCACTTCATGTGGCGTTGCGCGCTTCACAGTATAACTTCCGGGTAAAAAAAACAAAAAACAACTTCCATTGCAGCCGTTGTGTTGTGTTGTGGCTTGTTTTGTAGTGTTGTGGTTAATTGTGTTGTGTTGTGGCTTATTGTGTTGTGTTGTGGCTTTTGTTTTGTTGTGACACTTCTGGGCCACCGTAGGATGCTGTCATGGAGCCATGTTTCTGTTAAAGCCGACACACAGCAGTCCCTCCACTCTCTGAGGGTTTCTCTCAGCAAACGTCCAGCTTGTTGTGGAGGGAGCGGACATTGGAGAGTAGGAGGACGGTCCTGCTGGTCTGGAGGGGTTAGCCTTTAGCCTAGCATGGATCCCGGCTCTCTTCCTCCTCCTTTGTTTGCGTTCATATCGTTTGCTCTTCCTTCTCTCTCGAGTAACTGCCGGCGTCGCCTCCGATCGGACTCCGTGTTGGTGTTGTATGTCCACATCACAACCGAGCGTCACAATTCCAGCCCCGTTCACTGTCCTGACGCCCAGCAAAGTCTCCTGGCCACAAGTTTTGCAGAATGAACATCTGGGATAGACAAGACACTCAAAACATTCACTTTTGTTGTCTCCTGAAGGGGGCGCTGCGTCTATGTGCGCCGCCATCACCAGGACTTTTCACCTTCATCGAAGAGGCTTCTTCAGTTGTGACTGACTGAGTCCCAGGTGAACATCATCACCTCCAACTCACACGATCGAAGGCACATTAACTAGAAAAATGACCAAAAGAGTGTCACATGATGAAGGCTCACAGGGGAAAACCGGCAGCAAAACAAACAATCATAAAGAGAAAATAAAGCACAAGCCTTCATATGTTAAAAGAGTTTACAGGAAACATGTCTCTGCCTCTGCATCACACTCTCTGCTAATGAGCTGCTGCTTCGGTATCAGCCGTACTGTCAGGTTAGAGAGGATTAGTCATCGCGTCGCTGCAACAAAATCAAATTGACATGTACAATAATATGTTGTTGACACGAAGGAAATTACCCGACTAATATAAATGGGTTTGTCACTGAACATCACAAGATACTAACAAGACTAGAAATGTGTCTGCTTCCTCAGATAAACAGCCTGTTTGAAGGGAAGAAAAAAACAGAACTCATTCAAACACACACAGTCCAGCTTCCATCAGACGTTTATTTCCTGGAGACTCCCACTAACCCAAACCACAGGCACGGCTTGACTGATCTCTACCTTAGGTAACGAGGACTTGTCCCCACAACATGAATAATCCAGTACCAACACCAACACCTGCCTGTGGTTCCCTCGAATCAGAGCTTTCTGTTCTGCCTCCAACACCACCGAGTCAGACTGGATCCTCAGTTATCGGCAGGTTCGATTAAAAACAGCTCACCTTCATGCTTCCTGCGTCTAAACTCAGCTTCTCCTCCACCTAATGACTGATCATAAACGAGCTGCATTCATGAATAACCTTCAGGACAGAATATGTGCTCCAGACGCTCACAGCAGTGTGATGTAGACGATGTGTACGATGGTGCTGCTGACGTTTCACTCACGGCTGATGCTTTCCTCTGCATTTCAGTGAATGGTTCTAATATTTGCACATTTGAAAATGCAGACAATGTTTCCTCTTGGAAGAGCAAACAGGAGACCTTGTAGATGCTGTGAATGTTTGTTTTGCATGTGACACTTCTTCACACATATTAAAAATGTGTGAGTCAACGAAAGAAGAATTCAAAGAACCTCGTGGGCTGATAATTCATTGTGGAGTCCAACACTGTTGTAGTTCAGTTTAAAGCCACTTCCATCCTGATTATAATGGAGCTGGTGGTGCTGCAGCTCTCAGCTATGCATCAAGGTTCTCCTGCCATCAAAACATGTGGTGCTCAGTGTTTCTTTTCTTGGATGTTTGACCCTTAATGTTCTTTCTCCACTTTCGTCGTGAGGTGGAGCCACCGTAGATTGGACTTTTAATCTAATAGATGAACCATTGAGTTGGGCTCTGAGGAGTTTGGAAGACACCTTTGGCTCGTTGTCGAGTTCCTTGATCCGTTCCTGAGCAGTTTTCTAGGCGTGGCGGCGTGCCTTCCCCTGATGAGAGGGGCTGCCGGCACGTACGCATTGCACGGCGTAATTAGAAAGCAGCGTCAACAACAGCGGAGGCTCCTGAACGCTGCGCCGCTTCCCCCCCCGAGCCGACGGCTGCCTGTGACCTGGTATTTCACTGTTCATCAGGGTAACATGGATGCCCTTTTCTGAAGGACTCGTCCAATTAATTAGGACAAATTAAACTTTGTAATTTTAATGAGTGATTTGTTTGCTTCTGGAGTCCACAGCGAGACGCGCGGGGAAGACTTATCGCCAGTAAGCTCTGTTTACGTTTGATCCTCAATCTTGTCACATCTCCCTTAATGAAGCTCACAATCCCAGAGCGCTAATGAGATGTTTTGACGGCTGCGTTGGACTGAAATAGAACAAGCATTGTTGTTCAGATGTGGCTGAGGCTGCGGTTGGCCCTCTGTAACATGAATCCCTCACCTAGACTTTGAAAAATCTAATTACTTATCTACTGCGGATGGTCTTTCTGCTGTTTCATGTGCAGCATTAGTCAAAAACAGCACATTGCAGTTCTTCAGTGTTCACATGTAAGTAGCAAGAATGTTTTGATTTGCATCAAACTGGTAAATAATCCAGCAAAGACTCCAGATTTCCTTATATTCCATCATGCACGGCCAACTGGAACCAGTCTGGTGCGTTTTTTTAAAGATGAAAGTGTGTTTCGGTGCACTGGAGCGTTGCCATGGGCCTCCTCTGCTGCAACGCACTTTATGACGTGGCATGCAACCTTTGAAACTAGTTGCGAGGGTTTTTTTTTTTTATTCTTTTTGTTTTCTTTGAAATCCATATCTTTGTTCTCGATGTGTTTGCAATTGAGCAATTTCTATTAGCGGCAGAGTGCAGCTTTCTTCAACTCCTGCTCACTTTGCTGGATATAAGCTTCAAAGGCTACATTATGCTGCAATGTGCTATCTGCAGATATTACAGCGGCCCAGAGAAATAGTTTTTCTTGTTTTCCTTTTGCTCGTTTTTGGCACCGACAGATACAAAAGGCTGTTTTCTCATTTGCCGGTGAGAGCTGTGTGTACCACGAGGGGTACTCGCAGTAAAAGTAGCATCGCTCTCATTTGTAATTAATACCCTCTTTCTGAACTTGTGTTTTATGGCTGTGTAGGGAGGTGTAAATTCAATCAGCGGTTTGTGGTGGTTAACTGCACTGCAGGGAGCGGCTGTATAACACACAGGTTTAACATATCAGCATTCTAATGGAGACATCAGCCCTGTTGAGTTAATGCTGATCGGTGTTGAGACGAAACATCTTCGTCGTGCTGCAGCAGCATGTGCAGACGCTCGCTGATGTAATGCAGCTACAACCCCAACGCTAACCATCAATGCCCAACTGATTTAATGTTAATTATAATCCTGATTATCACCTCTGTAAAAATTACAGTTTGGAAAAATTGCCAACAGAAAAATGGAAAAAAATATTCACATATCATCACTTATTCATTACAGTGGTTACTAATCATGTCTTGTGGAACCAGGAAACCGACACTATCAGTCAATCATCTAATCAAGCCTCAAACGCTGGTCACCCAACTGACTCTGCTATCACACGGTATCCTGCAGCGTGTGTTGAATACTAAAAGAAGGAAGGAGGTCCAGCTGAGACACAGGGGGAATTTGTACCTCTAATGCTTCAGTGGAATAACTAATAGCAGCTCAGGTTTTAAATAATGCCATCTGTGTTTTCCTTTAGCGGGTTGATCAAGGCACAACTGGTAGCAGACAAAAGCCTTCATGGCCCAGCGTTCCTAAGAAAGGCTCCCGGAGTCCCCAGAGGGAGCTGCTTTCTAAATAACGTGCAAACACCTGTTGACCTGCAGAAGAAGTGCATTGAGGAAGAAGACCAGAGCAGCTCTCACACCAGAGAACTGCCGAGAATATTATGGAAATGTGAACCCATGGGCTGCGACTCATTTTAATAATTTAACCCAGAGCAGGTAAAGCTTAATTTGAAGTTATCAGTAGTTATTATTTCCTTATTCCACAGATAAGCTTTACTGAAGTTAGTATTTCACTCTTACCTTGTGAAATCTGTTTTAAACTAAGAAACGTAATTAAGATTAAAATCAAATAAAGCTAATGCAATGATGAGCTGTTAGCAGCACCTTAAAGTTAAATCTCCACCTTGAATTTGGAGCTGATGCGGGGAAGCGTGTTGGTCTGATCCCTGTCAGACAGCTCAGTGATCACAATAAGAACAAACATGTTTGGTTTCACATGAGGTCGAGGAGTTGTAATAATCAGAGGAAATGTGTGTTTCCCTGTTGTGTAGGCGTGAGCAGTGCTCAGTGATCGGCTGCCAACCAGCTCTGAGCACCGTTGGTTCAGTTAACTTGCTGTCTCTAGTGAACAGTGTGACTGTACCAGTAATCCACCTAAACAGCTGCTCTGTAGCGCTCAGTAGAAGCTAAATGCCTTTTCAGACATGAGATGTGCAACATCTTCATTCTGTCACCATCACAGCACCGGTCACTGTCATCTTAACGGTCCTCACGGCTTCATTTGTATCTATCACCGTGACAAAGAGGTACGATATGCACAGTATTTGCCATACACGTAGAGCAGTTGTGGGCTGCATGGTGGTTCAGTGGTTAGCACTTTTGCCTCTCAGCTAGAAGGTCGCGTCCCGGTGAGGACACCCGAGATCTTTCTGAGTGGAGTCTCCATGTTCTCCCCGTGCAGCGTGGGTTCTCTCCGGGTTCTCCGGCTTCCTCCCACAGTCCAGAAACATGTTGAGGTTAATTGGTGATTCTAAATTGTCCGTAGGTGTGAATGTGAGTGTGCTTGGTTGTCTGTCTCTAAGTGTAGCCCTGTGATAGACTGGTTACCTGTCCAGGTGAACCTGCCTTCACCCTGAGTCAGCTGGGATAGACTCCGCCCCCCATGACCCTAGTGAGGATGAAGCGGTGTATAGATAATGGATGGATGGATACCTCAGCTGTGAGATTGGACAGTTCACGGGTGACATATAATATAAAATCATGTACTAACAAACAAAGGACTCAATATCAAACAAAGCTTATTAAACATTCCAAATAACTAAATAAAAAATAATAATGATTTAATAAACCCTGGGCAGCATGTCCACATGTAAAAAGCATCTTATGGTACAATAAAATGTGTTTTCACAGAGCTACGAGGCCACCTGCTCCATAACTTGGTGCCTACACATAATAGTTATAATTAGATCCTGTTCATTCGTGTCCTCTGTACCGGCCATAATTTATAATCATACATAATTAGCATGTTGTTCCGTGTGTGTAAACGCATGCAGCTCTCGTATAGATCCTGCTGCTGTCTGATGCTGCAGGTATTTAATAAACTCAGAAGAAAGACTCCTACAAACAGCTGGAAGTGACGAATTCACTTCAGCTACTGTTCACATTTGGTCAGATTATAATTATTACCGGTGAGTCTGAACTGTTCCAGACTTTATCTTCATCACAGTAAAGCTTTATTTTTATGGACCTTCTTCCAGTTTTAATAATTGCAGAGCAAAGTAAACGAGGCAAAACTCAACATACATGACAGGTGTTGAGTCCTTTCTGATGTTTGTGGAACAAAACCTCCCCCGATCTGTTAAAAGTGACCGCCACGGCTTTTACGGTTGCCACGTTGCTCATTCAGACAAGAAGCCAACGCGCTCAGATGCCATCAAATTAATGGCAGCGTGTAGCATGTCTGAATGGAGCTGAGCAGTCGTGAATCCTCCGTCCTGCTCCAGAAGCACTTCAACAATAGAACTCTTCTGTGCCACATGCAGTGGAGCCGACAGAAATATTACATCACGGCAATCTGTCGCTCTCATTGTTGCTCATCTTCCACAAACTAATTACCAGTGACAGTCTAATTTTTCATGTTTTCCTTTTGCTTTTGCTCACAAAGGACAACGTGAATGCGACAGAATAGCTGTGACAAATGAGACGCCGAATGTCAGAGGAGCTGCAGGAAGTAATGAAGCCCAGGGGTGTTTTCTATCACAAGGACAGGGAAGTGCAACAGGAACTGAGTCAAGGAGGCGGAAGAGAGTGGAAGAGAAAAGACAGGAGGGAAGGACGAGATGTAGAGATGAAGAATTAGATGGAGGAACTAACAGGCTGAGCTCCACTTCAGCATCTCTTATTGACAGTGAAACGATCAATATTTCCGGTGGACCTATCAGGAGGCGTCACATCCACGTGTACACTGACTCACTGTTTCCTGTCCTAATGGAAACTGTAAAACTGATATTTAAGTGCCGCTTTTAGTAATTTAATTGGCTGTTCCAAGACATAACTCAAGGATTGTGGCATCAGGTATCTGATATCCTCAGAATTAAACCTTAATCCGGCTGACGGCGGCACCGTGAACCCCAGAGGTATTCCTTGAGTCATATCTGACAACCGCTTTCCTCTATCATTCCACTTTTTCCCGACTTTGTCAATGAGTTTGTACCTAATGGCTTCATATCATCGTATAGTGTTTCTGTTTTAATGAGTTCTGTTCAGAAACGCCTATAAATTGGATACCTGGAGGAACCCTTTCAAAAGTACTCAGTTCTACCCATGCAGTTCTAATAAACTGAACTATTTATGGAGTCTGTGTGTGCCAGGGGTCCTGATTTAAGATATCACGTATTATCAGGGTGGTGGGGGCACTCTGTCAGTCAGAGAGTAAGTAGGAGTGTAAGTATGACTAATGTGGATAAAAGCTGCAGCTGTTAAGTATTAATGAGTGGTTATTGTCACCATATTGGTCTTAGCTTCTTTCAGGATGACACAACTACAGTTTTCTTGTTTTAGGAGAACTAAGTTAAGAGTTTTCTGTGATTGTTTCTTCTTCTCAGTTAAATATGTTGGTAGAATGACTGTTATAGCAACCGGGAAAAAAGAACGAAAGGATGTTTAAAATTACAGACTCTGGTTTTGTTAACGGCTGCAAGGTGGCGCAGTTGGTAGCACTGTTGCCTCGCAGCAAGAAGGTTGCCGGTTCGCGTCCCGGAATCTTTCTGCGTGGAGTCTCCATGTTCTCCCCGTGCAGCGTGGGTTCTCTCCGGGTTCTCCGGCTTCCTCCCACAGTCCAGAAACATGTTGAGGTTAATTGGTGATTCTAAATTGTCCGTAGGTGTGAATGTGAGTGTGCTTGGTTGTCTGTCTCTAAGTGTAGCCCTGTGATAGACTGGTTACCTGTCCAGGTGAACCTGCCTTCACCCTGAGTCAGCTGGGATAGACTCCAGCCCCCCATGACCCTAGTGAGGATTAAGGGTAGAGATGATGGATGGATGGTTTTGTTAACCACCATCAAGTGCACAACAGCTAAAGATGATGAGATGCACCAGCCGATCACTGTCACTGGGCTGATGAAGTCACAGAGCAGCAGCAGGTTGAGCGTTGGCAGGATAAACAGGGATTCTAACCTTCTCTTGGACTGACTCAGAATAAATGCACCACATGGCCCAGTAGGGTGTAGAATGAATATTGGTCCATAAATAAAGTGAAAGGTGCCCCTCTGTGGGACATACCAGTGTGTGTGTCGCATGTTTGAAAGGTTGAAAACTGACCTTTGATCAGTTTTTAATATTGATAGAACAGCACAGAGGCCTCTGGGAGCCTCGGCTGGCATTGGCTGAAACCAAATGGCATCCCTTCTGTGATTTGAGACCCAAAAGGTCCACTATTACATAACGGGATGAATAATCAAGTTCACATCAAAAGGCGTGCACCGCTGTGTGGCGGGACTGGTACAAGGAAAGCAGACGTCCAGCCAGGAGATGCATTAGCACTGCATCAGTTTCATTTCAGTTCTATTTACGTAGCGCCATGAGTCACTTGGAGACTCGTCGCGTCAGGGTGAAGACCTCACAGGATTATATTATCGAGAAAAATCCAGCAGATCCAAAGAAACCCTCTGTTTGGTGACAAGAAAGAAAGAAAAAAGAAGAAATCACCGGAAACCAGGTTCAGGAGAGCTGTGATCTGCCTCTACTGGTGGAGTTGAGGATGAAGGGGAGGAGACCAGGGTAGCAGACAGAAATCAGACCAGCAACGCATAAGAGAACAAAAATCAGTGGCGAGGTCGGTAAGGGCCAATGGCTCCAGAGCTGTTTTATGTTAAACTACATGTCCCGGTAATAACTGGAGGCTGGTTTAATACCGTTCACAGAAACTCTGCCTTTAAATGTTGTGTTTCTGTGGTGTTCCTAAATTAACAGCTGACATTAATCATTCATGCGCTTCCCTGACACTGACTGATTTCTACATGGCGGTGCGGTCGTTGTACCATGTGTCATGAACATTCAGATGTTTAATCATACGTTCGATTGGATCTGGTCCATTGGAAACCTTTCATGTTTTACATGTTATTAGGTTTTCAGGTGTGTCTCCATCAGCTGCATTTCCCTCCTGTC
>NW_007577763.1:450813-456816 GCF_000690725.1 Stegastes partitus
TAAGATGTGAAATGTACCGTTGGTGGTGTGTTATCGGTTTACGCTCGTGTGTTTGTGTGTACAATATAATCCCATTATATGAAGATCTGGTTTGGAGTTGTCAGAGTCTAAACTAAACAGGAAGAAAGACAGAAAGGTCGTCCGGGTTGCTGGTTGATCAGACTGGGCTTTCCTCGTCTTTTCAACTTCCCTGCACCGCTGTTACTGCTGAAGCCTTTTTTTGTTTCCCACAGATCCATGCCACCCTGAATACAACTGTTCCACAACACACTGACTTTAAAACTTGTGATGCAGCAGAGCGACCTTGCTGGCGAGGACAGGAAAAATGTGAACAGAGAGGAAGACACAAAGGCAAAAGTGATAAAGATGGAGGCATTGATTTCTCCTCCGCTGTCTACTTTTGTAATTGAATGTCAGCATTAATGATGCTCTTCAGACTGTAAGTAGCTTAACCCTAAATGGTGTGCTGATAATGGAGCGGTAACAAAAGAAACACGGGGATCGATCCGCGGCGGCAGCCAGGAGATGGCTGACGGAGCAAATGCAGCATCATGTCTGCAGGAATCACGAGTGTCTCACTAGTCAGCCAGTGGAGTTCAAGTCTTGAGCTCTGACCCAAATACTGCAGGACACTCAGGTATATGATGAGTGTAACAACAGTAGGATTACTGCCCAGCATGTGGTTTTTAGTGGCCTTGTAGTTTGTAGATGCATGCGTGATGAGCATCATGTCCCTGTCATGACTCGTGACTGGTTTTTTGTTTTTTTTTTAAATCTTTCAAGTACTTGTTTGGTCACACGTTTGAAACCATGATCATTAAAGGGCTGAAGGGCTGTCCCAAACCCAATCCCAAAGTTGGGATTTGGGCCAATCACTGCAGTCCTTATTAGATTCTGTGTCAGCAGGAAGCTCAGCCCAGTTCTTTGTTCAGGCTTGTTGTCACACATGGACATGGACGTCACATGCCACTGGGATAGAAGAACCCCATCTTAGTTTAACCACACTACTCGGAACTCACTAAGCTTCATAGAACACTTTGTCATGGTGCGCCTTTGCTGTTTTCCCATAATGCTTTGCTTGCCTCCTCCGGTCGCGCCAGCATTCAACAGTGAGAGCACCTGGTGGCAAAACCAGGTACTGCAGCTGTTCCACATTACTGAAGTGTGTGTTATCGAGGAATGTGGTATCAGAGATCAGCAGATAATGAAGATTAAATTATTCAGATCAGATCAAGAGCAAAAACTTAACCGAGAGATCCCTAAATAATTTCCTTAACCTTGTACTGACTCAGCGTATACTCCTCACTGATTGGCTGCAGATATGTCATAGGAGCTAAACAAATACAACAGTGCAAACAATACCTATAAGCAAATTTGTTGTTGCACTGCTACAGATGACAGAATCTGACGTGTCAACACTGAAAACAAATGCAGCTGGCTTTGGATAACCAGTCGCACAGACAGTATTATAGGACGGTAATACAGATCAGCATCAGTAACACGCATGCTAACGAGTTCTACCTGCCGCCAAACACCAGCCGATATCTGCCTCTTAGTTAATAAATGGAAGTATGTCTCTGCTGTGTGGTACAGATTGACACGTCATGTCTGACTGAGTCAAACAGTGTCAACGCCACAATGTGCTCTTGTCCTCTGTAGCTGGATGCCAGATGGATGTGGTGAGCTTCAAGCT
The DNA here is from genome assembly GCF_000690725.1 of Stegastes partitus. Taxonomy (NCBI): domain Eukaryota; kingdom Metazoa; phylum Chordata; class Actinopteri; family Pomacentridae; genus Stegastes; species Stegastes partitus. The sequence goes on from NW_007577763.1 coordinate 452,507, forward strand.
GTCGAGGCTGTCATGTCTGTGAACAGCTGGTGTCACGTCAACAGCATTCAACCAATACAATCTGCTCCCCTCGTACTTAACAGCCAGGGATCGAAGGGGGTTTGTGGTTTTGTTATTGTCCTTTGCATCTTTTGAAGACACCTGCTGCTCGTGGAAAAGTATTTAACTCTTGGTGGTCAGAAGCTGGGGAGATGTGCTGAAGGTTGAGCGATCTGGAGGGATGAAATTGGCAAGTTTGGGATCGTACACGATCGGTGTTTGTACAGATGTCTTTGTGCTCGCGGAAACAGACAAACAATGCTTTGTTCTGGGATTTGCTTTTGCGCTGATTGAAATGAGTCAATATGAAGCTGCACAAAGGGGAGTGAAGATAAGGACTATAAAGGGCAAATAAGGATGAAGGAAAACTAAACTTGGGAAGAATTCATCAGTAGTTTAGCAGCAGATTTAGGTTATTATATGAGAAACTTTATTTGCAAAATTTGTCACCATTTGGAAAGCTGATGGCATTGAAACATGTGCCACAAATTTTAACCGTCCTTGTGCTTTTATCGTACAATGATAGTTTAATTGCAACTTCTGAAATCAAGGACATGAGCACAGATTTGCTTGCTGTATGTTATGCTCCGACTTACACTAATGTGGCAGCCTGCAGGTAAAAGCTTAATCTGCCGTTTCCCTGCAGCCTGCTTATAATGATTTCACCCACCAGTGAAGGGAATCTCATGCCGATATTTTCTACCACAGAGATTATGAGCAGCGTTATGTGGAGGGGATGATGCAGTTCACAGAGCATTAACCGGCTCTTTTAGAAAATGGTGTGTGAATAACGATCCTCACAGCTTTAATGGACGCGGTTCATGTTGCAAAGGCAAAAGGACATTTCAATTTCCCCGTCTTGTAAGTAGAGCGGTTTGGAACTACACTTCAAGGATTATGTTCTGCCGTTACCAGATCTGTGGGTCGGTTCAGTTAAAACAGAAAGAATTCAAATTAAAGTCAACTGAATTACACCACATGCAGCACATATCAATGGGAGGAGATGGGGAGGGGATTTTAACACCTCATTAAGGATTTTAACCAGACAAAAAAAAAAAAAAAAGTTTACTTTGCAACCCTGTGTGTCTTGTTGGACCCACTGGTTCTGGTGAATCTCCCAAACAGCTGCTCCAGACTAGTTTCTCTACAAGCTGCATGTGTAGTATTTCTCAAGTATGTGTGCTTTAAAATAATGTGTGTCTTTCCTCTGAAATTACACAAAAGACAACTCCTTTGTTCGCCATAGTTTTGTTTATTTCACATCTGGCAATCCTGATTTATTAATAAATACTGTTTTCTCTACAAGCAAAAGTTCATCTATAATATAATATAATATAATATAATATAATATAATATAATATAATATAATACATTCACGAGCTCTGAGGTAATTCATTAATCTAAAACAACAACAAAAAAAACTCACTAGTTTCTAAATATCACAGTAAAAGAAATGACCTTTCAAACGTGTTCGTCCTTATGTATTGTATATTCGCTAAAGGTTATGTTCTTATGTTTTTGGCTGAAAGCCGCCACAGAGCTCAAGTCAAACTAGCAACAAACACTGAACGAGCCAATTGAGTTTGTTAGTTCAGTGTTTTGAGATTCACAGAGAACAGAATAAGTTTTCTGTACCAGAAGCGTGCATCAGTTCACCACATGTTCAGTTTTATTTGTAACAGCAGGATTTTGTCTTCAGCTGCAAGGTGGCTCAGTGGTCAGCATCGTCGCCTCGCAGCTAGAAGGTCGCCGGTTGGCGTCCCGATGAGGACACCCAGGATCTTTCTGCGTGGAGTCTCTATGTTCTCCCCGTGCAGCGTGGGTTCTCTCCGGGTTCTCCAACTTCCTCCCACAGTCCACAAACATGTTGAGGTTAATTGGTGATTCTAAATTGTCCGTAGGTGTGAATGTGAGTGTGCTTGGTTGTCTGTCTCTAAGTGTAGCCCTGTGATAGACTGGTTACCTGTCCAGGTGAACCTGCCTTCACCCTGAGTCAGCTGGGATAGACTCCAGCCCCCCATAGTGAGGATTAAGGTGCGTAGATAATGAATGGATGATGGATCTTATCTTGACACAAACTCAGTCATTTCCATGTCAGATAAAAGTCTAATCTTGTCCAGACGTGTCCATGTTGTCCAGCAGACACGAGTCCATCCTGAATTAATCGCGCTGCAATTAATTTTCATGACAAACTTTTTTTTTTAAACTGAAAACTTGTTGTTGCTGCCAAAATAAAGAATAATCAGCTGTCCGGTCACAGTTTGGAAGCAGAGCCACAAATCCTCCCAGTCACGACGTGACCTGATGGCAGCCAAAGCAGCAGCAACAGCTCAGAACGGCCGGTTTCAGATGGAAACAGACGTTTAACTGCAGTTTCTTAAATGTGGTGGAAAAGAGCCATTGTTCCTGTGATTCTAGAGCCAGCTCCTTTGGCTGAGTTCTGCTCTTTTATGTGGATAATTCATCCTGCTATTCACTCTGCGAGGGTCCATCAGCCGCTGAGTATCACACCGGTAGCGTGGCCCGCTGTTCCACCTACTCTCTTGTCATCTAGCGAGGCCTGCTGAGAAGCTTTATGAAAATCACTGCGGTAGAGGAAGTTTGAAGCCAATACGTGCTCCCTCTTTCAGCGAAAAAAATCCAAATCATTTTCTTTTTGCCTTTATAAACACTGCGGAGGCTTCTGTGTCTCCACATTTTGCAGATAGATAGATGGAGAAGTCATACTCTGTGATGTCTGAGTTTCCCTCTGTGCTTTTAAATCAGACAGTTTATCAGTGGGTGGCTTAATGGGGATGCAGGGAGGTTTAGGAAGAGGGAAACTCTATCTGCCTAATGAATTTAAGAGTGAGGGTGGTGAATAGATGAAGCATCCAGGTTGCTCCACCATCATGTTTTATATTTGAATATATTTTCATATTGTCTGTCAGATTTTGGACTTCCAGGCTCCTTCCATCATTCTGTCCACCTCGTCACGCAGCCAAGCAGCCATCTGCTCAGTTACCCGATCTGATCCAAACCTTTGACCCTGAGAGACGTTTCTGTCTGTTGCATATTTCATGCGCCAGACTGTGGCTGATGGGAAGTCAGCACCGCAGGAAAGTACAGCAGCATCAGTGTCTCAGAGATCATTTCCTCCGCTGAGACGAGAAGCAAAGTGATATTTAGTCATATGTTTTAGTTTGTACATCCCAGGAGGGTAAACGTGTCCTTGTCTGCTTCTCTGCTGCAGCTTTAAACAAGGTAAAGACTCTGCTTGACTGAGTCTGACATCCTGTAGTTGTGAGGGATTCACAGAATCAGGTGAAGCAGAGACTCGTACGGTTATACGGCATCGCGTCCACAACCAGAGAGACGATGCTTCGTTTCAGCACCAGACTGATGGCAAATGTTTGTCCGCTGGAGAAAGAGGAAGCAAGCAAGAACGTAGGTGCAAATTGAAAAGAGCTCTGTCAAACAGCAGCTATAAATGTCAGTATCCTTTATGTCATGTGGTGGCTTTTTGGAGGGTTTATCCATGTATGAGTTAGATCTACAACCATTAGTCCATTTGGAACACTCTTCTTCTTTGGTAAATGCAGTTTTATGTGTTTCTCTAAAGGCCTCCTGGTCTGTACACTGAAAAAAGTGTCTGATTTGATGAGTAAATTCATGTATTAATCAGCTTTATATGTTTTCTGTGAAGGGAACAAGGACTATCACTCAGAATAATCGCTCTACCATGAGAGTCTTTCAACACATGTTGGGGTTTCTAATCTTAAATCCACCTCTTTTTTTTAACCTTCCTCCTTGTAGTTTAGCGTGAATCCAGCTTTAAGCACACACTTGACATCCTCTCAGGCTCCTTTTCTCCCACCTTCACTGCCTCCACTTGAAGACTTTTTTTTTTATGATTCTCGTTTGTTGTTGACGGATCAGATCCGCCGTGAACATGAAGCTGAACTGTCGAACAGCGGTGTAAAGATTCTTTGAAATTGTTGGTCGCTCTCAGCGTCTCAGTGTCAAGTGAGGCTACAAGTACAGAACAGGCTGAACTGCAGCACCAACACATCAAGCACACCCATGAGCTCGGTCACGGTTCTCGTCATAGAGGTGATGCTGATGATGCAGGCCCACAAGTGGAAACCCAATGCAGTGAGAGCAAATACGCTTGAAATTACTGAAATGCGAGACAACTTGTCGTCTTTCAAGCAACATGGGGTACTTCTGTGAATCTGATTGTGAGGCTGATTGTTAGAAAAGGATGCAGGGAGATCAGTGACCAGCTTAAC
>NW_007577763.1:457431-460028 GCF_000690725.1 Stegastes partitus
TTCTGGTGACAGCAGCTGAAGATGTGTTTATTCCATTTAGTCCAGATTTAGAATCATTCATGTCAGACGCAGCACAGAAGTCCTCTCATAAAAAATATTTAGAAAGTCCTCGACATGATGTGTGAACTCTAATAGGAATACTGCATGAGTGTGACCAATCACAACAAACGATTCTTTCACGGTCTCACGTGTCTGAAGCCTCGTGCAGATTTGTTCGATTAAACAGTGATGCACCGACACCACCATGGAGCAGGAATCAGATTTATTGCCAGGTATAGTTTACATAATACGAGGAATTTGTTCTGGTGGGTTGGTGCAACAATAAATATACACAGTGAGGTACAAGGTAAAAGTATAAAAATAGTTGTAATAGTGCAAAGCAGAAGCAGAAAATGTTGTGAAGAATTAAAGTAAAATTTAAATAAGAACCATAAAGCTGTAGTATTATTTACAAGAATACTGAGGGTGCAGATATACTGATATTTACTATTTATTGATATTTATATTTAGGAGGCCTGGATGACAGCCTGACAGCTCGCAATGTGCTCAGAGTCACAACAATAATGAATAAGTGTTATTCTGAGCTGAAGATTTCTGTCCTCTCTTCTCTAACCTACTCTTTCTGCTGCTCTGGAGCCTTCATGTAGCATCATAGCCCGGTTAGAGTTGCAGCTTCTTATCAGATTTAACCCTATTTTTTACATTTCTTCTTGACTTGCTCCTCAGAATACGCAGCATAACGTCACCTCATACAGTCGAGTTCTGAGAGCCGCGATGATCCAACGTGCCATAAGATTACACGTCAGAGACACAATTATTCAAGGATATGCACACATCTAAGTTTAATTAAGTCTGCTTGTGCTTTAATGATGGCGCAGTGATATTAATAAGCCTAATAACTCATGTGTTCGTGCAGTGTCTTGCTACCTTTCCCTCCACATATTAGGATCATGGTTTATTGATCATGAAACAGTGCAGCTCAAATCTAGGTTTAGACCAAGTGAAGCCAGAAAGTGAAGGCATGTGTTGGGTTTGTTGATGCAAACGTGCAGGCGTAGACACTGATCTTAAAGCACCCTAAAAGTTTGCGATTTATATTATAGGGACTTTCTTCTCGTCCTCCAAAAAGAGGCGAACACCCAAAGCGTGACTGTGAGAGCAGACTTTTGTCCCCAACATGAGTAAAACAAGTCCGGACAATTTGGCCTCAGTGCTTTATTATAATTTGGAGCAGAACTCCGTGTTCATCCTCTCCTTTGTTCACGTCCTCAAACATTATCTTTTAATTCTGGTTTTCTTTCTTTCTCCTAATGAGGTGAAGATCAAACACGATGACCAAAGCGAGGAACATTATGTTCTATCACAAAGACAGAAAAAGAAATAAAAGAATGAAAGAAACGTGTTTCTCATCAGCCAGACGTTATAGTTTGAGGTCATCAGATATACATATTTCTGTTCAGAACGTGTAAGACTGAGCTGCTTGCTTTTGGTTTGTTCACTTCAGGTTCAAGGATGTCGTCGATGTTGTTAGCTGCGTTTGTCAAACATTAGTTTTTCATGAAAGGATTGAAAGTCGCGTCTTCCTCACGACAAGATGTAGATTTAAACAGAAAAAATACAGATTTTCTGCTCGCCTGAACTCGCATCTTTCAAGTAGTTGCAGAAAGACCTCCGCGGTGAATCCACAGGTCCCCTGGAGTTCACAAGCACTGGAAATAAGAAATATAAAATCAACAGACGAAATAAAGAATCTAGCAGGGAAACAGTTGCCCTGCAGCTGCTTGAGTTTTGTATTTAAGGCAGCTGCCGTTCCCTGGATAGAAAGACTTTTCATATAACTGCTGTTCAAATATGCAGAAAGGTGTTCATAAAAACGACGCCGAATTTAGGAGCCTGACTTTTTTAGTAAAATGTGCTACAGTACAAGAAAATGCCATCTATTTTTAACACCTCAGCTCTCCCCTGCTCGGCTTGAAGCTATCTGTACACGACACAGGCTGGCATTTTGTTCATCGCATTTGTTGTCGCAGCGTTTGTTCCTCCCGCTGCGAGTTCAGTCAGGTATCAGACACACAGCCGAGTCGGGCTTTGATATTTAGCTGCATACATCAATACTCGGGATTGAAACAGCAGGTTTGTACGTTTCTAAGAAGAAGTTTTTGAGGCGTGCCGGCAGTGAGCCTCTGTGCCCGTCCTTTTAATGGAAGTCTCTGTTATTCTTAGACCGAGCGCACGGTCGGTGAGAAGTGATGCGTCATACGTTTTCCAGGTTGATCTCACTCACATGGAAGCCGGTGGGTTTAAAGCTTATTTCTGTTTGTGAACATGTGTGTGTGCACGTATCTCAGGGTGTGTGGATGACTGAAGCCTCAGTGTCGTGACACCGTCATGAAGCCGTCCTGCTGCCCTGCTGAGCTCAATAACAGCCTGGATCGCTCAGACAAGAGGCTCAGTTTTGTTTGTCATCTTTATCTTGTTCAAACAAAAAGCAAAGCTAGCGTTTAGCATCGAGCTGCGGTTCATTTCTAACGCAAAAGTCCTTAAGCGTCAGTCTATAGTTTGTGTTTGAGCAGATTACGACCTCTCTCTACGTCTCT
>NW_007577763.1:460453-461900 GCF_000690725.1 Stegastes partitus
TACCAAAGTACGATATCATTTTTCACTAATGTTAGTAATTAAAGTAATTTTTGATGCACCAAAAATCCCCCCAAAAAACCAAAAATCTATTAACACGTCTGAGTGACTTTTCAATCATTCTGAACTACGGGGGAGAAGTGTGAGCTCTGGAGCCTCTTCCATTACGCTGATAATTGTCCCTCATCCCCCACCAGCTTGAAGAGCAGCCAAGAAAGCAGCAGCAGTGCCCTTGTCTTACCAAAGATGGAACAAACTTTTAAATTATGGAGGCTGTATATGATTTGACATTATTTCCCACCTCAGATTTGCTCAGGAGCAGGTTTTTGCGCACTGCTAAGGTGGAATATGATCCAAGTCTTTGGCCGCATGTGTTAGATTTGACCTTACAATAAAGGAGAGTGTTTAAATTTTCTCATGGATATTACAGAGAAAGTCTCGCTTCGAATCACACACTCACAACAGAGGTCTTGTTTCATGCATAAAGTGGAAGCTAGCACAATGAAAGAGCATCTGTGTTTGACTTCGGTTCACCTGTTTGAATGTCTGAGGCTGCGATGTGAACAGAAGGAGTTTAGGAACATCATCCAGTCATTTCAGCACTCGCCACGATCACTCCGGCTTCTTTGAAATTGGAGGATAAACGGCTTTTGAGGGACAACAAAGGGGATACACAGGAAGTGAGAGGAAGCCATAAATCCCCCTATGGAAATCAGCGGACCACTCGACAAACACAACACAGCTCCGCACGCTTGTTGTGCGCCAGAGGTTGTGAGAAATTGAAATTATCAGCTCGAAGCTGAAGCTCATGAATAACATGAACAAGCTCTTCAGTTAATCTGCTTCTTCCAGTCGGCCTCCGTGTGAAAGCCCCCGCGGTCGCTTTATTCAGTTCAGGCCGTGCGGCGCTCAATAGGCCTTACCTACAGCCTCCCTGATATGAACCTGGCCTTTACAGACAGAAAAGAAACCCTGCCCATTGATTCTGACGCTTTGTGACTGAGCCTCCTGCCGAGGAATAAATAGAAACGTCTGATAATGGAAAGGCAGTGGAGACAGACCACTTTCTGTGAGGGGTTTTATTATTAATGTATTTATTTGATCTGGGACAGACTTCCTTCACACTCAGGGATCAGACATGGAGGACAGACAACAGGATGAAATAAAACTTTTCTTTGATTGAATTCTTGGCTCGGTTGTGATCGATGTGTTTGTGGCTAAAATCAGTGATTTGTATGATTAACTGATAATTCTGTCTCCGAAGATTAAAAGAAATCTGATGTGACGGAGTTGTGGAAAATTGCTGCAACTATTGAGCTTAAAAAACACTTTGCTGCGCCGTTGGTAGATTTAATATATTATACGTGATGGAGGAAAACAGAATGTGTCCAGATTCTCAATGGAAACGCAGGAATGCAACAGTTTTCGTGAACAGAAACTCTTTTGCGAG
>NW_007577763.1:463256-467403 GCF_000690725.1 Stegastes partitus
CATTAGAAGAAGAAATCTTTTTTAACATTAAGCCTTTGTTCCCTCTGAATGACTAAAGGAAGAGTTTAAAACACAACACTTGATGATTGGTTTAGATGATGTTTAATGTGTGTCAGAGACCACAAGGATCCATCTGGTGGGTTATTGTAGTCCGCAACACACCGATGCTGCAGTTCCTACTACGACACATTAGTCTGGATCAGAACTAACACCACTTATCTGATCAACCGAACCAGTAGCGCTCTCATCCCGTGAGGTGCGGTTACTGTTCCTGTCGGTGGTTTCGTGGAGCTCCGGTTCATTAAATGGCTTCAGCTCGTCGTCTGTGGGCTGCATGTCAGGAAGGCGACGTGGTGAAAACCCAAAACTGCAGCACACACTTACACTGATGCACTTTGAGTTTTGAGGTGTCAGAAAACACATTTTGCTGCTGACCCGTCTTCAGCAGGAGAACCTGTGTGGAGGTGCTGCTGTCTGCTCCGGGCCGTGCCCACCAGCTCCTCCTGCAGGGAGCAGACTGAAGACGGAGGAGGACCTCCGGTGACCCCACTTCAGAAAAGCTCAACCAGCTCTTCAGAGGAGTGATTGCCTGTGAGGTGCTTACAGTTAAAAAAAGAACAAGAATGTGTGTTTTTTTTTTTTTTTCCTGGATGAAGTGTTAGTTGTAGCTTTTCAAGCTTTATTCTTCAGCTTCAGAATGTATTTCAAGTTCACTTTGTGTTGTCAAACTGTGGCACAAAGTCTCTTCACTACACTCTCCATTGAACATAAATTGGTCTCCTTCACTTCAGCAGAATATTTAGACCTACAGTAGAACACATTTTAAGAGCTTTTACAACTATTCTAAACTGTAGCTCTAAATGGAGACATCAAACACAATTTACTGATAAAGAAAACTGTTCAATCCTTCATTAAATGACCTCCAATAACCAATAAAAATATGTTTCTTTGGGATTTTTTTGTACACTGGAGGAATCATAATGTGCAAAATAAGCAGTCGACTCCGTGGCTGAGCATTTCCACCTTGGAGCTGTAGCGTTGCGATGATGGATTCAGACTTCTGGGGTTTCATACATAACAACAGAAGGAACCAGTGCTGTGGCCTTGGAAGGGGAGGTGCCTTTATTACTCCTGGGTTAGAGTATTGTAATTCTTTGTATGTGTGTGATGACACCTCACCGGTGCTGGCGTCACTCCGCTGGCTTCCTGCTCGTTTGAAGATTTTATTGTTTGCGTTGAAGCTTTTAAAGATGTTGGAGTTACCTGTTCAGTATACTGTCTGGATGACTACACCCCGGTTAGAGCACTGAGGTCCACCAACCAGACTCTCTGATGCATTGAACCTCCTGATCTCTGGAACCTCTTTGGCATTTGATTCAAGCAGAACTTTGAACACGCTGCTTTTATCTTTTATTGGGTTTTTATTCTTACTTTTGTTGACATTTGTCTTTTAGTCTTTGTGTTTTTTTGTGTTCTGTGGTTTCAGTTGTTCGGCATTTTGGTTCAACTCTTCAGCTTTCATGAAGAAAATGTGACTCTGGCTGCGTGAAGCAGATGAAGCAGCAGTGTGGAGTAACATCGAGACCACTTATGAAGTAGAAGGAATTGTTTTCATGGATAAAAAGCTTTGCGTGGTGCTAACGTGCTGATGAGCAGACTTTAGAGATTAAGGCAGGAGCTGTAGGTTAGGTTCGGGTATTAAACCTGCATCTTTTATCTTATCGGTAGCACAATGAAGGAAAATCTAGAGGATGAAACGTGACGTCCAATGTTTGGAGAGCTGTGGGGGTGTGATTCTGTCCATCCTCGATGCACCTCACACTTCTTGAGGGGATATTTGATGATTACAAACAGACGTCTTTACAGAAGGTGTTTTCAGAGGGAATGCTTCCTCCACGTTCCTCCCCAAAGCCGCTCCGTGTGTTGCTGCATCAAGCCGGATGGAAATGATCAGTGTGCGTTTTAATGCTCACAGAAAGAGGGAGGAAGTATTGTCGTCTGTTTTCCCTCATGCTCGGTGTTGCTTGATAAAGTGCTTATCTGCTCCACTCGGGGGAATTGGTTTCCTCCATCTACAGGTGTTATTTGTCTGTGACTAGCAGAGGCCTCTGTTCCCATCACTTCATTTACTTCCACCTTTAATGAAAACTTTAGAAACAATCATTGAGCACGAAGATGGACGAGAGAAAAATATACCAACAGATAGTGGAAAAAAAGAGAGACACGGCTGGACTTTCATTTCAGTCTGCCTTCAGGTAAAAGCAAAAAGCTTCTTTCCATCGTCCCCTGGTTCCTGTTTATAAAGTGTTCCAGGGCTTTTCTGAAACAAATCCCTGCCCCAGCCACAAATAATTTACATTTAAATAGGCACACGGCGCTGGGAAGACAAATTGTCTTAGGGTGGGAATAACGTATTATTGCAAGTATATCATCCAACTTTATCTGCCACATGTATGAAAAAATGGGAACGATGTTAATGGAACAGCGAGAGGTGGAGAAATGGAAGGACACGGGTTTGATTTTGGATCCACCTGTTGTTTATCAGTCTTGATCAACGGTCAGCTCTTTGTTTCATGAATAGAACAACATCCACACTGATCACATCTCCGTTATCTGGTCGCATGTGGATGGAAATCCTCTCTGGAGGGATTTACGTCTACCAAACATTATTTACATATAAACAAAATTCTTCTCACAAAACCTCACACATGGAATACCTGAAGAAAAATGATATAACTCTCTTTTTTAGACTTTAACAGAATGATATGGAACCACAAACAAAGAGACATCTTAATAACGACAGATGCAAAGAACCACCAGATCGAGTGAATTGATTAGCAGTCACACACTTCACAAGTGAGCGGTCAGGCTTTTCATTAAAACTGGAACTGACCATGGGAAATTAATCTGGCAGTAATGCGCCGCGGTGGATTCCTGTTGAGGATCAGCGCGTCGGCCTCTCTGCATTTCAGGCTTCGCTTTACATGTAATTGAAATCAGCGAAAATCCATATTGCTTTAAAGTTTTCCAACAGCGCGCCGTTCATATTCTGAGAGAGGACAGACGTGTTTATTTGCAACACGTCGGCGTAAACATGGAAACAGCCTCCTCTCTTCCTCGCACGCTTCCCATCCTTTCAACAGCTGTGTAATTTCCAGCCATCATCCGTCCTGCTCCCTCTCCGGTTTCCACTCCTCACCAGATGATTCTCATTTGCTCAGCAGCGAAAACAAACTTTCCTGGAGGCTTATTCAGCTGCAGTATTTAATTATGTGTTGTCATCTTAAAGCTCATTGATTCCGATGCCTAATGCTTCATAGCTTTGTTTTTGTGCTGACTTTGTTTTAATGTAATTCCAGCTTGTGGACATGATGAATGGAATGAATGAAATATGTGGTTAATGCCAGCGTTTCACGGGGAAAACAAACACATCACCTGGGGATATGCAGGTAATGTAGATGTCATTCACGTACGTGTAACCTGTAGCTGTGTGGGGAAGTTAGCTGCACCTACGAATGAGGGATTGTGACTGAACTGAACACTGAGAATAAGATCAGATGAGTCTGATCACCTCATCACAACGATCTGCCGTCCCTGTGGGAGCTACTCTGACTCATAGCACCTATTAAACACCTATAACAGAGAAATATCAATATAATAACAGAGAATAAAAGAAAATCGTTTCCCATGTAAGCTGACGTATTTATCTCACCGCTCGATGCACTTTGACTTGTTTAGAACACGGCACCTGCACGTTAAAACTTTATTTTCATGCATTTAAACATGATATTCAAAAGTGCATGTAGGTTCACGAAGTCCCTGAATGAAGAGAATAAGGCAGATTTGAAAATAGCTCGAGGTGCCGACCAAAAAATAAAAAAATAAAAAGTGAAATGAGTGTTATTGATTGAATATTCGCTGTGGTAAATACCAATAGACTGCTCAATTTTCTAATCTGTGTTCCATTATTTCGATACCAGCGGTGTAAAACAGACTTGTCAGTAAATCAAGACCGAGCTTTAAAAAGCTATTTATGTGTTTTCTGCATCACCAAGTAGATGCATGGAGGTTCCCATGGCAATGCAACACATGGGTTGTGCTCCGAGAACTGCATGGCTTCATTCTCAATCAGTCAACCTTTATTTGT
>NW_007577763.1:468384-485436 GCF_000690725.1 Stegastes partitus
GGCTCAACAGGTTTACAGATTCACATACGCCTGAGAAACCGGATCACTCATAGAGAATGTTGGGACAGGGGTTGGTGAAAGGTGGCACTTCTTACAGTGAACAGAACCTCCTCCACAACAGGTTACAGCTGACTGGTGTGTGATTCAAACAGCACAGTAAAAGACCAGAGCTTCAGTACAGGCCTCATGTTGTCTGGGACAGAAGGGACCACTCAGAGCACATGTGCTGTAAATGACAAACGATAAGACGTTAGAGTTCTTTTATCATTTATTGTATCATTAGAAGTGTTAATTATTATTTATTACGTCGAGGTCTCTCGCTGCTACCGTCGGTGGTGATTTGCAGCGAGGCTCGGGGGAGGCGGACGGGCTGCTGTGTGTAATTATGTTAAAATATTAGACGCATTAATTTTTAGTGGCTGACTCAGTCCTGGTTTTGACTCACCTGCATGACATCATCTGACTAACAGGGACTTCTGCTGATTGGTGGCAGCCACTTATCTCCGGCTCAAAGAAGACGAAGCACTGATAAATAGTTTTTATTTCCTCATTTACCCCTCATTGTATATTTGGCAGCTTCTAACTAGGACTAGTCGGGGTTTCTACTGATGTTCTGAGTCCATCTGTGTCTCGCTGCTGGACCGGGTTAACACTTTGGTGACAGACGTGTGTCACCGCTTCAGATTATTTGGTGAAGCAACAGAGAGAATGAAGGACAGTTTATCTGCCTCGGCAACAGAGCTGCTGGTCCTAACTGCTCAGATAGCTTCTTGACCCAAACACACACACACACACACACACACACACACACACACACACACGTTCAAGGCTGTAATTTGATAGGAACACCCTTTTCCAGCAGGCAGATGAAGATAACAGTCTATCTGATGTTTGAGCTACAAAGGCGTGAACCCAGTGTCCTCCACTGTTGTCATGTTTCTCACAAGGACGCCGAACTGAGCCGAGCGACGAATGGAAAGTGAAACTCAGAGCAGACTTTGGAAACACAGAGCAGAAAATTACCAGCGTGTCCAACTTGACTTCCATCGCTGGTGGTGTGACGGCCGCATACGAGCTGAGAAAACAGAACAGCAGCGCCTTAAATGATCAATAATATCAACTAGTGGGTTTTCTTTAATGTAAACACCCACAAAAGCTGCTCTCATACATTTGGCTGAAACAATTCAAATTATTGCTGCAGACTTATAAAGTCCAAAGTGGAAGGTGAGTGAGTGAAATGTAATGTATGTAATGTAATATGAACTGGAATTGGTATAGATGGAGACAGCTGTAGACTTAATGGCTTTTTAGGAGAAAGCTGCTGTTTGTATGTTTTCACTTTTCAGAACATCAGTTTAATAAGATTCACGCGGCACACAACAGTCCTGTAGGGAAACTGTGTGACCTTGAAGCATTTTAGTGCTCGCTAATACTTTAGTAGTTGAAGCTTTTTCCAACCTTGGTTCCACCATTTGATAAGCAAACACACACACACACCAGTCAGCGACCTGCTTGATGCTTCATAGGTCCGGTCCAGTTTGGCATCATTGGCAGTGGAGTGTTTGTGTCCTGGGGGTTGTGGGACAGAAATTCAGTGGATCAGACCTGCTCCTGGATGCTTAATCAGATCTGTGGTAGTCTGGGGGCCTGGTCTTTGGACTCTGTAGTGTTCCTGAGTGTTTTTTATTGAGCATGGCAGTGTGGTGTTCTGTTGGCATCGGTCTGGAGCAATGTCTACCAACCACATGAAGAACAAGACTCAAGGTTTCCAGCTAAACTTTTTATTCCAACAAGTTGATCAGTGTTACTTTATTCATCCATCTAGTATCTACACCTTAATCCTCACTAGGGTCAGAGGAGGCTGGAGTCTATCCCAGCTGACTCAGGGTGAAGGCAGGAGACACCTGGACAGGTAACCAGTCTATCACAGGGCTACACTTAGAGACAGACAACCAAGCACACTCACATTCACACCTACGGACAATTTAGANTGTGACCTTGAAGCATTTTAGTGCTCGCTAATACTTTAGTAGTTGAAGCTTTTTCCAACTTTGGTTCCACTATTTGATGAACACACACACACACACACACACACACACACACACACACACACACACCAGTCAGCGACCTGCTTGATGCTTCATAGGTCCGGTCCAGTTTGGCATCATTGGCAACCCACGCTGCACAGGGAGAACATGGAGACTCCACGCAGAAAGATCCCAGGTGTCCTCACCAGGATGCGAACCGCCGACCTTCTCGCTGCGAGGCAACAGTGCTAGTGTTACTTTATCAGTGGTTTTAATGTCGTACATCTACAGCATTAGCTCGTTCTCTGCATCACTCTGCTCTGTGTCTCTCTCAGCTGAAGTCCTCTTCCTCTCCTGAGCATCTCCTCCCACCTCTCTAACAGCTACCTGGCCTTGGAGGGTCACTGACCTCTAACCTGATTATAAGCTACTGCTGGAGTTAAAGCGTCTTCAGCAAACAGCCAAACTCCTCCAGGCCTTCTTATTTCTCAGTCCAGCCTCACTTCATTTCCTACCAGACTGCTGTGCTGTCCGACTCCTCAGACTAACTGGTGCAGGCAGCTCGAGTGTGTCTCTGATTTGTCTGCTAAATAAAGCGCTTTGACAGCTGATTTAAGCATCCGGTACAGTTCAGCAGCACTGAGGAGAGGAAATGAATCAATGTCCCTCAGTTCGAGTAAACACGCGGTTCATACCTTGCCTTCAGTTTTCTTTGAACCGGTGGAGAGGTTTCTGGAGGGGGGTGAAGATCCAGGACTACACAACAAATGAGAGATGCATCACAAAGCTGTAAAAACAGCACAAGCCGATGATGAAAGCTTTTCCCTGCAGCACTGATAAAGCTGCCGGTTTCTTTTGTTTGTTTCTGGCCTCTCTCCGGTCAGAGAGGTTGTAAGTAACGCTCAGCATTCTGCACTTGAATCATACCGTAGCCCTCCATACCGAATTCATTTTTAATTAGACTCATACAGAGAACATAAACAACACGATCCACACTTGCTCTGCGTTTCACACGCTCATAAATCACAGGCGGGCTGCCGTGGCACAGATGTGGACAGGGTGTGCAGCGGGGATGATAAAGGTCACGCTGGCTTTGTTTCTGGTTCTTCAAGGGGCCAGGAAAGGCTTCTGGCACAGATGTGATGCACAAAGAGGTTATACGGAGGAAGCAGGAGGAGAGAATCTACTGCACAAGCGTCAGAGTTTCAGTGAATTAGCTGATGGAAAAATAAACCTCCAGCAGGATCACACACATCCAGCTGTAGAGGTGAGGGAGTATAATAGAGGTTCGATGCCACAGATAGAACCTGTGACAGCGATGACAGCCGTCTCTCAGGTTGATGACAGGCCTCAGTCTTCTCTGACCTGCCCGGTGAGGCCGAAGCATCGGGGCTTTGTCGGCACTCACGCAGGGTTTCGGATCCAGCGGACAATAAAGCTGTCACCTGCATCATATCGTGATGTGCAGCTCCACAGGCCGGCGCTGAACAGCAGGCTGCCCAACATGAACTTTACTTTAAAACAGTAAAGGAATCAAGGCTGTAGACTGTTAGGTTGCTATTGCTGTGTTTGTTCAGGCTTTCTTGTTGCACAGACTGACTGAGGAGAAGTCATGAAACCAAAACAGTGTCCTCCAGCGTACCGGTACACAGTCCACCGGTCACACCAACCAGGACGGGGAGGCTGCTGGAGAGTTCGGGGATGATGTAGAAAAGACACGGCGACATTTGTCCCCTTTTATTTAAAGTAGCTGAGTGAAGCCGACACGAGTCTTTCATCTTTAGAAAATCAGATAAAAATGAAAAGTGGACTTTGTCTGGAGCTGCTGTTGCATCATTCAGTATTTAGCTCAATGGGATAGATGCAACTATGAACTGCTATAGAAAGTGACTGTTATTTTTAAAAGCCAATGTTTCATCTTTGTCTTTTCAATGTCAAGCAAAAAGTATTGTGACCACAGTGTGTGTGTGTGTGTGTGTGTGTGTGTAAGGCATTGTGCAGAATAAATGGACAACAGTCGCAGTGTGAACCATCTGCTGCCTCTTAATGTTGGCTCCCTTTGTTGGACACTAGAAGGTCACAGTCATCCGTGACAAAGAAAGAAAAGAGAAGAAAAGTGAAATTAGCTGATTGTGTGTGTGGACTCGTGTTACCCGGCTTGTGAGGACATAAATGAGAGACTCTGACATTGTGGGGACAAAACACAAGTCCTCATTAAATCTAAATGTGAAGCTTTGGTTCAGGGTTGGGATGAGGTTGGGTTTTGGTTAATGTTCGGATCAGGGTAAGTAGCGGCAGAGATGCATGGTCTGGGTTTGTGCAAAACAAATTTCACTATAATGGATGTTTGTTTCTAAAAGTAGTAAAAGTGTAACGTGTCTGGAGCAAACATCACAGCAAAGGGAGGAAAAAAGCCTCGTGTCAGAGGGTCATCCATCAGAGCTGCTCCAAAACCTTCAGTGATGCCATTAGGCTCAAAGTTTTCTGAGGAGGAAGCGTGTGATTTTTCTTCCTCTGATCTCTGAGCCAGCGCTAAGGTTAGACACTTCCACTGTCACGTTGCCAGAGGTTACAGCCGACTGGCACGAGATCGCTGCCAGTAAACAGCTGACTGGCATTTATGGCCTCCAGCCGCGGCCAAGGACGAGGAGCAGCAGGACGGGACCAGTTGGAGGCAGGAGGACCTGGGGCAGGTGCTCAGGTGATTTAGCCCCAGAACTCTTCTCTGTCTTTGGTCCAGAATGCTGCCTTAGACTCTGTCTCTGTCCCCTCAGATTCCTGTCATGTTGATCAGATCAAACAGGATTAGACAGAGTTGGACATCAGTTTGAACGGCGTCCTGCCCAGAGAGACAGACTGCAGCTTTCTGTTTTCACTCATCGACTCGGCGCTAAGAAAGACACGTACAGGAATAAATGCTGTAAATCTTCAGCGTTGCAGGCAGTAATTTTGAAGAAAGGCCTGATTGTGTGGCTCCTCTCTGAATAAGTTCATGCTGCATGTGGAAACCGATATGAAGGGAAACGGTGTGGGAAATTTACGGTAAAATACCGGCAGCTGTGGTCGCCAGGAAAGCACCGTTAAGAAAAGGGGGAATCTGTAAAAGACAAACGATATGTTGGCATTAAATTTTACTGTAGAAAACATATTTTTTTTACTGAAAATCACCATAGAACAGGGGTCGGCAACCTTAAACACTCAAAGAGCCATTTGGACCCGCTTCCCACGGAAAAAAAAAAACAAAACACTAGGAGCCGCAAAACCCTTTTGACATCTAAAATGAAGATAACACTGCATCGTTTTTACCTTTATGCTATGTATAAAAAAAATACAGTGTGTTGCATTTATGAAATCAATGACCTGCTACAGAGAAAACAAAATTTTATTTCTGCAACAAAAACATTTTGAACTCAAAAAAAAAAAAAAAGATGCTGGGTTGAAGGTTACTTAAAAATTTTTTTAAAAAGCAACTAAATATCTATTTGAAGCCTCCTTGTATTTATGAAATAAAAAGCCGATCTTGAATTATCCACCTGCAGCAAAGTAAAAATGCCGTCTGGTTGTCCTGCTGCCTGCAGCTGGGACTGCTGAGCAGACTGTTGACCGCCTGTGAGCTCTTTGGGACGGGAGGAGCTCACGGCAGCACTGCTGCTCACTGAGGACTGTAACTGCACAACGATACATGTTTTCATGTCAGAAAAGTCTCCAGTAACACCAGAAAGAGTCGCTAGATATATCGCTAGTCATTTTTGACCAAAAACAAAAATTGCCAAGAGGATTTGGAAAGTTGCCAGATTTAGCGAGAACGTCATCAAGGTGGCACCACTGCATGTGCCAGTGGTGTGAGGCATATTTTGAGCGACAAAAAAATTAAACACATTTTATTTTAATGTTGCAAGTTCACAAAAAAGAATTACATTTTAAAAACTAACGAGCTAATACATTTAAATTAAAATACGCATGTTTTTCCCCCAAAGCCACAAGGAGCCGCAGCAGAGGGATAAAAGAGCCGCGGGTTGCCGACCTCTGCCATAGAAGAAACTATTGTAAACCAATGTACTGTAAAAAAAATTTTTAAAAACCCCTTTCCATAGATTTTTGCAGTTAACTGCTGAAAAAACAACAGTTATGATATAAAACAGTCCTTTTTACGGCAAATTGTTATTAATTTAACAGGACTGGGATAAACCCTGTTATGGTAAATAACCTTTAAAACAACGGAAACATGGTAAACCTGATTAAAGTCTATATCAATAAAAAAACGCGGTGAAGTTGTGCAACAAATTACAACACTTTGTTTTGACCAGTTGAATTTCCCGGTAAATTCCTGTCAACCACAGCTGCAGGTGTTTTACGGTTGAAAATACAGGAGGATCATGTGATCCTCTCAGAAACACAAAGCGCTCTGCTCATTCACGTGACAACAGCTGAGGAGTGAAACGAGCAGATTAGTGAGGATTTGATCCAGTTCTCTCCTCACACGATTACCATCATTATTCAGTGACTTTTCACTGAGCCAAAGAGTCGCGACATAATCTTTAATCAAACAGTACGACCGATCACGGTGAGAGGTTCCTCACTTTATTAGCAGAAGACGGTTTTACAGAACTCAGAATAAGAACGTTTCTCCAAACTAAAGGCTACATCACGGTATAATCTGCACACTGGAGAGTCCTCAGAACTTCCCATTAGATTTCTTCCGGCTGCGTCTTCAGTGTTTTCTGCAGAATCCTCACTCAAACATTTTGTTGTTCGTCAACTTTTCTCTCGTATCAGAGGATCTGAGAGGTGTGAGGATCTGCAGTTCGCTGCAACGAAGCATAATCACGTCCCAGAAGGCTAACAGCCTCAGCAATTTTCAATCAAGCAGCAGATACAACAGCAACACTTCCCTTTTCAGATACGCATCAGGTTCACCACAGCGTTCGTCTCAGAAACTCTGTTTTCTCTCCAACCTTCTGAATGGAGCTGAATCGACCTTGCTTATCGCCCAGAGCACAATAGAACAAAAACGCAGGAAGAAGAAAAGGACTGAATGAACAAAAACAAGAGACAGTAGAAATTAAATTGATTTTGACTGTGTTTTTGTTGAACTAAAGCTTCTGAGGAGAAAATGCTCCACACGCATAAGCACTGTGGCGAAAATGTGGTTTATGTTTTTTAAAAAAGGAAACATTCGAACAAGTCAGGATGAGTTTAGAGAGAACATCAGGCGAGATAAAGTCAATGAGAAGGAAAACAAAGGAGGCAGACAGAGGAGGGCAGAACAACAAATACGGGAAACGCTGAGAGACGTTTCCAGTTATATTCTGTCAGAATGATTCATCTGTCACCTCCTGCAGCAAAACCAACAACTGTTCAATAATCAGCTGCAGTGAGCTTTTATTTTTTGACACAACATAACCTGCGAACAGGGCTGCAAGGTGGATCGGTGGTTAGAATAGAATAGAATAGAATAGAATAGAATAGAATAGAATAGAATACAATAGAATACAATAGAATAGAATGGAATAGTTCTTTGTTGTCACTGTGGAAGCAATGCTATAAAGACAGTGTTACAGCAGTAAAATGTCCCTTTTTTAGCAGCAATACACAAGTAAAATAAAATTAAATAAAATAACATGAAAGGAAAGATAAATATGTCTATAAATATAAAGTAGAAAATGTAAAATATTAAAGCAAAGGAGGTATTTACAGTACAACTACAGTATTTAAAGCAGACAGTATTTACAACAGTATAAGTGGCATGTGCATGTGCAAATTCTAGTCCAAGTTAGCCTCACAGCTAGAAGGTCGCCGGTTCGCATCCCCATGAGGACACCTGAGATCTTTCTGCGTGGAGTCTCCATGTTCTCCCCGTGCAGCGTGGGTTCTCTCCGGGTTCTCCGGCTTCCTCCCACAAGTCCAAAAACATGTTGAGGTTAATTGGTGATTCTAAATTGTCTGTAGGTGTGAATGTGAGTGTGCTTGGTTGTCTGTCTCTAAGTGTAGCCCTGTGATAGACTGGTTACCTGTCCAGGTGAACCTGCCTTCACCCTGAGTCAGCTGGGATAGACTCCAGCCCCCCATGACCCTAACGAGGATTAAGGTGTAGAGATGATGGATGAACTGCACCTTTCCAGCTGTGTAGCAGAGAACGTGTTTATTAGGTGAGAATTAGTGAAATGCACCTGCACAGGTTTACGGCCTTTAGCTTTCCTCTGTTGCTGACTCAGCAGGTTTACATGGAGATGATGACGTCACCGCCTCAGATATCAGTCCTGTCTGTCCTCTGAGTGTGCAGATTAGCATGTAGCCTCCTATGTTTAAAACACTTTCAGCGCATCGCCGCACATCAAGAGACTAATTATTAGACGTTGAAAACAATAAGTGCAGAAAACAGCTTAAGCCGTTACAAACAGCCCACAGCCGCCGCGCTTTTTCCGCATTATTTGGGAATAAATGCATTGTTTGTGCATCCATTAGCGTTTCACTGAGAGCGCTTCGACTTGTGACGCTCTTGGTTCAGGGTCTGTTTCATCTCTAAAGCTGCCACCCCGGGGCTCGCTGGGATTACATGTATTTAGAGCTACTCATTGTATTTAAAGCGGCTTTAATTCCACCCAGGAGAACAAGGCCTCCATGTTGTTGTTTTTTTTCCCACATATTAAATGTTTTGACGCACAAACTGAGGAACTCCCTGCATTCATGTAGCGATGCAGCAGCACAGAATGGGAGCAATAAGATGACTTATACTACCACTACTAGTACTTATAATAACAATAAAAACAAGAGTCTAGACACACAGCGAAAGCAGGATCCCCAGAGGGTGAAATCACAACAGGGAGCCAAACAAAGCGAGGGGAACTAAAGGTGAAATTAAAATTAATAAAAAGAAATGACACAAAAATGCAAAACACAGTATGTCAGGATGAATAAATACTAATGCAATAATAAAAGCACTTACTTTACTAATTACTGGTACGAGCTTTAATTAGCATAAAAAGACAACATCACATAAAAGCAGGTGGTTCCAAAACCAGAACGGTCGCACCCGAGGACCTGAGGCTGCAGCCGGGCTCATATACAGTCAGTGTTCCGTGCTTCAAAAGTGACCCGTTTAATCTTAAATGATGTGATGCCTTTTGCTAAAACCAGTCACAACATGTTGATTCTGTCCAGCTGTGGGGTAGAGGAGCTTCAGATGTTTGGCTCAGAGGGTTTGTTCACTTCTGAGTGCAGTGGAGCAAATCTGAAGTAAGTCTATGAACCATCAGAACAGCGTACATCTGTGTTTCTGTTGAGGTGCGTCCTGAGAGTTTAACTCCCCGACACTCTGTGACGTCGTCCTGAAGAGGCGCAGCAGGAATCAGGCTGTTGTGTTTCACAGCACAGAACAAACTCTCAGCAGTCTGGCCGCATATAAAGCGTCTCTTCTGATATTTATTATATGTGTAATCTGTGAAGCTTTGGAGGAGGAGGGGAAGCTGTGCAATAAAAACATGTGATCTGACAGCTTGTTGTTGTCTCCACATCGCCCTGAGGGCACAGAGGCTTCATGCTGCCTCCCAGGTGGAGGAGCTTCACCTGATTGTTTGGCCGGGTGCTGAACCGACCGCTAGCTTAGCAGAACACTCCGGCTCTGCGGTCTGACCCTGCAGCCGGCTGGAGCTTTGATTTGGACTGTGGTGGGCACATTCATTTGGCAGAAGGTCTGGGGGTCCTCTGACACCACAATGTAGTACGCTGTCATGACAACCACATCTGCTGAGTTTAATGTTGCACATGGAAAACAAATGTAATCAGATAGCTTTACAGAGCACAGGTCAGTCCTTCTCTCACTGATACTGATGAGGGACGCTCCTTATCATAGAGACCGCTCTGTGATGCAGATATTTATTTGAAGCTCCGCTAAAATCAAACATTGTGTTTGTTGAGGAGTTTATGGTGCAGATCGTTGCTAACGCCTGTGTTTCCCTGGCGACCCAGCCTTGTCTTTGTCTCTATAATGTCTGTTATAACCAACAAAGGTAGATGAAAGTTTTCTATACAAGTGATACAAATCGAGGGAATCTGTGATTTGTTTTACTACAGATAATGAATCAGATAATGTGATGTGTTGGTATGAAGAGGAAGGGAAATAATGAATAGAATAACTGATTTATTAGAGTCTGGAAGATTATGTTAATGTTTGTCCTGTTAGTTTTACTTATTTATCAATTATTCTGTGTCCTTATTGTATTTTAATTCTTAATTTATTTTTACTGAAAAGCACTTTGTAACATTTGTGTTGAAAGGTGCTCTATAAAAAAAGTTTATTATTATTATTATTATTATTATTATTATTATTATTATTATTATTATTATTATTATTTTAACACAGGAAATCTATAACTTTTTTAAGGGAAAAAAAATCAACCCTTAATGTTCTTTTTTAGAATTTATTTTCAAGTGATTTTACAGTCAAACATGTAAAAGAACAAATTACCATTTGTAAAAATAATAATAACAACAACATTTAAAAATACAAATACTGTTTTGACTAGTTCGTTTTTAATTGGATGAATTAAATAAATTCAGTGAGTTGATGTGTAAATGAATACTTTTTAATGTGATTTTTACTTTAACAAATCAGGGAAAAATGTTAAAATACAGTAAACTATTTAAAAAAATAAACATTCAAAGACATGAAGAAAACCTTCATTCTTTATGTGTAGAATAATATTATTGAGCCTGATGGTTGTTGTTTGTATGATTCAGTGCCGCTGCATGTGCCTCTCACGTCACTGCACCATCAGAGAGTTTAATCTGATATCTGTACGTGACGGTCATCATCACAGAGAGCAGAGCGTCTGTGACTGACCGTGACTTCATGCATCACTTGTCCTGACTGAGCCCAGCGCTCTGGTTCTGTTCATCCAGAGGCTCGCCACTAATTACATGTAAAGGATGTGGAGGCAGAGCCAACAAGGAGACGCTATTTGTTTCATCCAGTGGTAATTCAAAGGGCGTTAACCTTTGTAAAGCTGAAGGAAATTATGTTTAATTCAAATGTATATGAAATTAATTGCAAATTAGTAGTGGGGATGATTTTAGCTAATCAGAAAAGTGGTGGGGACGTTTGACCACCGGCCCGACTGTAAATTACACTGATGCCTGCAACGGTCGAAGTCAGGAGGCTCTTAAACAAACACCCTAATCTCCTCTCCAGTCCTGTAGTGACTACGCCGGTCGTCCGGTCTGTATAACCGCTTCAGCCTCATCATTCAGAGCCTGAGTCAGCGCCGACCACACAGAGTTTACCAGCAGTCAGATCGTCTCTTATTGTTTAAGCAGCTCTGAACGCTGCTGTCCTCTGCCTCAAGGCCTCTCAGTGCTCATGAGCTAAACTCTCACTCAGGCCGTTTTGTTCAGGTTTATAAAGTTAAATCTAATCCAGCGAGGCTTCTTGTACGTTGATGGTCTGAAACAGCTGGACAGGTGAGCTCTGGTGTGTCCAAGTGTGTCTCCCATTTAACAGAATAACTGTACCGTAAATTCTGAATATAAGCCGCAGCCACGAACTTTAAAAAGAAAACTAGTTGTGTACATGTACAGGCCGCATTTGTCTATTAGCTGCAGGTGTCCACGTTGTAACATGAGATATTTACACAGAACAATTTTTTAAACTTTTAATTAAATACGTACCGGTAACATACACAAATACATAGATGCTTTTTTACGAACAGTGCCTCTAACACGGCTGGTAAAGGAAATAAAAACTACAGCAGCCAACCAGGAAAAGTCATTGATCGCTATCTTCATCTTCTTCCTGTGCACTAAAACCACTAAAATCGTCTTCTTCAGTGTCGGAGTTGAACAGCCTCATAATTATTCCGTCACACACTTCCTCAGTCTCTCTGTCGTTGTCGCTCACAGTGTCACTTTGGTCTCAAGGCAAATTCATAAAATCCATACATTAGCCGAGCCGTTGTTTAAGCCACAGTGTTCAAAGCGTGTGGAAAAAGTCGCGGCTTATATGCCACAGGTCCTCCCCTCCACTTCTCTTCCTCCTCGTCCTCTCTCCATCACGAGTCTCGTCCAGATGTTCCTGTTTGCAGCGTAATCATCGTGGACGTGGCTGCACAGCAGAGCAGCGTGGGCCGCCGCTGGACTTGTTCAGGCATCGAGACACCGTCTCCACCGCCCCGCTGTGTGCTCGGCGGTGCTGCCGGACACCTGGTGTGCTCCGCTGAATGCCAGCTCGCTCCCTGTTGTGGGATTTGTTTGTAGTCTTGTGTGCTGTCCAATTAGCAGTGTGTGTCCAATTACTGCTGATAAGGCTGCTGATGTGCTCCCGGCTCCAGACGCTGAAAGGATTCTGCATGAACGTAGTGTATATTAGAGCTGAGTGGATAATGCCGACGTGGTAAACAGCTCTCTGTGTAGGATGCTTTTCCTTATGATGCCAGATGTAAAGTCTGAAACAGCTCTGAATGAACATCAAGTGTAATTACAGCCAAGCAAGTGATGTCATTCTGTTGCTGATGGAGCTCAAGACTGGTCAGAGGGTTGAAAGGGATAGTTTGGCCTCTTGGAAGTGGGGTTGGATGAAATACCCATCACTCGACCGTGTGTTGATGGTTTAGAGGTGGACAGGAGGACCAGCGTAGAGGCTGAGTGACAAACTGCCGTCCACAAGGCCAGCAGCAGAACACATCTTAGCCATCAAAATAAAGGTCCAACTAAAAAAAAATCTATTTCAGTTCAACTGCAGGCTATTTTTGCAATATTTTCACTGCTTTATTTTACTGTCAAACAGCCCCGACCAACAGGGACGTACAGGTTTTGCATCACGCCGTGGTCTCTTCAAAGCCACCAGACTCTGTTGAACAAACTGTCATTTTATCTTCCAGAACTCAGGAGCTGTTTGTCTACTGCAGTGTGACTTTGGGACTTTTTCAAACATTAGTCCAAATTTAAACCAACATTTTAAAACACCAAAGTCCCAGAACAGCACAGACAAATGAGCAGATCGAGGCAGTGGGAGATCAACAGCTCCTGTGGCCTGTGAGGTAGAATTACTGTTTTTGTCAATGGAGTCTGGTGGCTCTGAGGAAAGCGATGTACAAGCTTTAGTCCCCCGTTGGAAGAGGCTGTCTGATGCCAAGGTTAAGTGAGGAGCTCTCCAGATACACCATCAGTGATGTTCCTGGACTCACTGGTTGTTTCGAGTCCTTTAACATCGTATGCCCGACTCCAGGAGACCCAGCTGTGACTGATCAGGCCCCAGGTTGAATCCAGATGGTTCTCTGATAACGTGGCTCTCCTGTTTGAGCCACAGCCTTCCAGAGGTTCTTTCTGCTGCTGGCTCTCCTCCTTTTGCCTCCAATGCCCAGACTGGCTGCAGGCTCTGGTTAAGCAACGGGCTGCACATCGTTGGCATCGTCCTTCCACTTGGAGACTCCTCGCGCTCCATCCATCCTGCTGACAGTCGCTGATCAGTCCTGAATATTTGGAGACCTTCCTCTTCCAAATGACCGTCCCACGACACAGCTTGTTTGGTGGAGTCAGAACCCAGGACAACATCTGGTGTCTGCGATGTGGTTGTTGAACTTTACGTGTTGTCCAGCTCCACCTGCCAGTCTCCTGCAGAGGTCAGGGTGACTGCACATGTTCTGTTGGTGGATTCTAGCTGGACCCAACCCTGATGCTCTGCTTCCATGTTTAGGACTGCCAGCTCTATTCCTGTGCTGATGGCTGCAGTGATGGTCTTTGGGACCTTCTCCAGGTTGCTTTGTGCAGCAGCTGAGGTTCCAAAGTGGCTCTGCTTTGCCCCTCGTGTGCAGATTTGATGGACTTGGAAGCACATCATACGACTCCTGGATGGGGAATTTATGTGGATGTGGTGCAGCTCAGCTTTTCAGAGCTTTTTTATTTTTTTTCATGTGTATTTTAAGCGTCTGAAGCATGTTTCGCTAGTGCAGTTAATTGCTTGCCTCCTGCCCTGGTCCTCCTGTCTGCTCCTACAAACCAGGGGACACGTCTCTCATGGTCTACTGTAGGTAATACACTGAGTGCTGATAAGTGCCTCATACAGCCCCACTTCAGAGGAGCTGAACTACACCTCTGATGAAACTCCCTGACTCAGGCACAGAACAGGAAGGGACGCTGGGAGACACTTGTTGTCAGCGTTTGCTCCACTGCTCTTTGATAAATAACACCTTTTTCAGGCACATTAGAGACGGAGTCAATCTGTGTTCTCAAACACAGACATTACGGATGACTTTGGGAAACTGGTGTCTGTAAGATTTCAGGTTCCAGCTGAGTTCATGACTTCCTCAGAAAAAGAAAAATAGGCTGGCTTAGTTATTTTTCACGAGCGGGAGAGAAAGGAAGAAAACGATGCGCTTAATGTCACCAGAGTTTTACCAGACATTTCACATTCAGCGTAGGAAAAAAAGGAGGCTTGAAGAATAAACCAAAGAAAATATGGTTGCAAGAAGAGAGAATGTTGAGGGTAATGATCCTGTTGTTCGTTTCCAGTTGTGTGGATTAGTTTGTTAGCTTTCACAGCTTCCCTGCAGAGAGTACCTGTTATCCTTGTTACCGTCTGAGTGCTGGCCTGACAGCTGCAGAAGATACTGGACGGTCATATTTTATATAACAAGCCTCAGGCTTAAACACTGGAACAACATGTGTTCATTCAGAGCCAGTGGCAGTGTTGCACATCAGACAGCTGAATGCCTGCATGATGCAACGTGTGGGGGATAGGAAGCAGCATCGCTGGCTCAGGCAGAGCGGCTGTACTGCAGTCCTCTGCATACTGTGTTTGCATCCTGTCATCTTAACTTATCACCCACTGCGCCATGAAATTCAACACTAATAAAAAAAATAAAAGCATTGGTGGAAGGTTCTGGCTGCTGCCAGTGAGGGGCTGGTCTGAGTGTGGACCGGGTTCTGTGTGCTGTATAATGACGCTGTGCACTCCTGGGAGCTCCGATGTCAGGTTAGCTTCTACAGCTTGGTGTGAGCCGGCGTGCAGAGGAAGAGCTGCAGGGACGGTCAGCGTAAAGATATGAGCAGAAGAATCACTGAGATGAAACACTGAATTGTTGTTATTATGAATAAAGTGCTGTTGTCAGTGGTGGCAATAAGAAAGGCTGAGAAAAGAATTCCAATTTCCCAACTACACACTAAAATAAGAGTATTATAAAAAATAAATAAATAAATAAAAACCCTGAAAATCTGGCAGCAAGGGAAAAGAAAAGAAAAATTGGGAATACTGTTATTGTCAAGAATCATTCAAATAATTTGTTAAATAATGATAATTATTATAAAATAGTCATTGTGCACATTTTTGGCCCACTTTATATTCTTTTCTTTTCTTTTCTTTTCTTTTCTTTTCTTTTCTTTTCTTTTCTTTTCTTTTATACAGTTAATGGGTAAATTAATATATTTCTATATTTACTAGATATTATCTGTAATTTAACAGATCTGTAAAATAATATTTATCATGTTTTAGTCCTAATATAGGTGACATTTGTCTCAAATAAAGCAAACATCAGTTAGAACACTTTTTTTTTTTCTTATTAAATGCATTAAAAATAGTGTCAACATTGAAAAAACTATCAAATTACTTCTTGTGAAAATACAGACTTATTGAAGTGAACATTATGGCCTGTTTTGTGTTTGCTTTGTTGTTGTTTTTACAGTAAACATGTAAATCAATGTCATCTTCTCAAAACAATGACAGTAGATTGTCGATAACGTGAAAGTTAAACATATTCTTTACAGCATCATTACCACCTGTTGTCCAGGCAGCAGAAACACACAGGCGAGACTAATAACACAATCACTGACTTTATTCCACTCAGGTGTCCAACCAACCAGCCAGCTGTGTCTCTAACGTCATCGTCAGAGGCCACATCAGTCCTAGCTGAAACAGTCACGTGTTTCGGGGGTTTTGGTGCTTAAATGTGTTCTTGCTTCATCCGCCTCATTCACAGAGAAACACAGAAACAAGCGTCTCTCCTCCACAAGTGCTCGAGCAAACAAGTTGACAGCATAAAGACAAGAATAAAGTATGTGTGCATACATTGGGGAGCACATCCGCAGATTAAGTGCATCATTTTGTCTTCACCTATTTAAATTCCATCACTTGACACCCAATTATAATGCTGCCAAGGACTTCTGAGTTATTAAAAATAGCATGTGTAATGACAGGACAGTGTCAGATTCCTTCTAAGAAAATACTCTCTGCATTATTATTCCACGGAGCCTTCACTCTCAAACAAGACTTTATTGGTTTAGGCACTCATCTTGTCAGCTCAACGCGCTACAGTTTGCATGCTAATGCTCAGCCAGGACGAGCTGATTCATCTGAGACGTTCCTGCTGTACGGTGGCGGCACTAACGCAGCTCCTCCATCACTGTTCTCCGGCGGGCTGCACCGATGCACTGTGTGGTGGGATGCTAAGTGGCGCGCTGTCAGGGTGGCCCGCCGCTGAGTGTCAGTTACTTGGTCCCTGACCAGCAAAACACCAGCAGCGCTGCTTTCTTGAAAATTGAAAATGTGGAATCCACTGACAGCAGTGAGGAGTATTCCTGCTACAGTCCACCGCTTCCTCTCACCGTCCTCGCAGCTTCTTGGACGCTGATAAGTCCTTGAGTTATTTTTGGCGTGTTTACATGCCTCCTGTGTTTATGTCAGGTTCAGGTGCAGGACAACGGAGCTCTGTTACCTCAACCCCCGACAGATTGAACATACAAGGACTAGCAGCTGTGGCCCCGGGGAGCCGAAGGAAGACTGTAAAACAATGTCACAGCAAAATGTGAGCTAATCCCAAACAGCAATAATTATGTATTTAATACCATCTTGGACAAAAAATATATAAGGGAAGCACCACTTCATTCAAATATTAAAAAAAAAAAAACACTCAATTTATTTATATTTTTAAATGAAAGTAAATTTTAATTCAATTCAATTCAAATAACTTTATTTATCCCCTAGGGGCAATTCAATACAGTCCACATTCACATTTCAAAGCTTATTTTCCATCCCTGG
>NW_007577763.1:486337-488034 GCF_000690725.1 Stegastes partitus
CTAATAACATGTGATACTTTAAACAAGGACACACAATAAAAAGATGCATCTATTAAAGCTGCATTGGTAGAGTTGTGTGAATTTGGACCCAAGTACATCTATAATTCCAGATTAGACGCGTGACAAAGTCATGAACGACTAGAATAAGAGAACAAAGCAGCTGTGAGATCTGACAGCAGCCGAGTGGCCAGAATGAGGGGTAATCAGCTTCTTGTTGGCACGTTGGCAGCTACAATCAGCTAGAACACAGAGACCTGCATCAGCGTGATCTATTTATTGAGGAGGCAGCGTGTCTCCATCTGTGAGCCTCCACCATGACACGGCGTTTTGCTTCTTTATTAAAGCACAAATCAATCTTTATGCCGCAAGGCAGAACGCAGACGGTCCACCAGGACTGCGTGCTCATCTATGATAATCAATTATTGAAGGTATTCTGCAGTAAAAATATATATTTTAGTTGCGCTACAGAGAAAAAAAAAAAAGTATTAAATTGAAAGCTTTGGGCGTCCCTTCCCATCTGCACGAGTGTTTTTATGCTGTCAGACAAAATATTCAGCGCAGGCGAAGATGCAATCCAATATATCGACTCGTGTGTCTATTAAATAAAAAATGCACACATTACTGAAGAGGAGCATCCGTGTTCAAGTTTCTATTTGTGTTGGAGCGTTTATAAGTGAGGATACTACATGTAGTAAAGGATCATGAAGAATCACTTTGTGGTGTCCAGACGTGCACACACACACACACACACACACACACACACACACACCAGTCCCAATCCAATCTTTGTTTTGTTCCTGTAACATCTGTGACTCCACCAACAACACCAGACTCCTACACATCTCAACATTTGATGTTCCACAGAGACACCAGATGGATGCAGTTTGATTTGTCACAGACGAGACAATTCAGATCATTTCATGGTTTAGTAAAGTGTGTGTGTGTGTGTGTGTGTGTGTGTGTGTACGCAGTGTGGGTGGACATGACTGTGTGTGCAGCCTCGTTTATGCACACACACTAATATTGTGTAGGTGCTGAGCGGCTTCTCTCCACTCCATCGCGGTGCGGTGGAAGTCCAACAGAGGCTCGACTGTGCTGCACGTCTTTGTCAGAGTAGTAGAAATGACTGTCAAGTGTTTGTGCTTCCCCAAATGTCCACGCTGAATCCTCTCACGCTCACTAACACCCCCGAATGGAACTTTTTTTGAAGGACACAGCGTCAAGTGGAGGAGAGTTTCATCGCTGTTTAGACCTGAGAGGTTTTCGTAATCAGACACATCCAGCCTGTTGACACTCATCTGTTGTAAAGTTCACAGCGGTTGTCATAATATGGACCGTTAATCGCTGCAGCTCCAGTAAATAGATCTGTAACCTCCAACACTTTCTTCTGAAGAGTCAGTGACAGGCAGCTGAGTGGAACCAAGCAGGGAAGAGAAATCAGTCATTGTGACGGTCGCCTCCACACTTCAGCACTCCTTACACCACGTCAGAGCAGGTGTGTGTGTTCCTCGTGTGTGGGGGCATGAATCATGTTATATGGCGACGCTGTTGGAATCCATGGAGCTGTAAAGCAGGTCCCCGTGCTGTAAATCAGAGCTTCTCAAACTGATACTCAAACATCTGCATCTGATTCATACTTAAGGTCACAGAGCTGGAATGGTCGGTGACGACAGGATGACATTTAATCAGCTCACGTA
>NW_007577763.1:488582-491839 GCF_000690725.1 Stegastes partitus
GAAGCTTGATTATACATCTCTAGTGACTGGGACAGAAAGAAACCCAGACGTATTCTCACATCTACACAAACTGTGTACACCTGGAGCTAACAGCTAATTCTCCAGTGTAACGCCACAACGCGATAAGGAAATATGCCACATTCATCTGCAGCCAGGATCGCTGTGAATAACAGTCAGTGTCACTGAAAATGTATTGGTCAACAGAGAATTTATTTCAAATTAGAAAACACTTTGTTGTGTTCATCACACCACATACAGCAACAGGTCAGGTTCAGGTGAAGGCCGGATCGGGGGTAGGGTTAGGTCAGTAGTGGCTATAGTTAGTTTGACAGTCATGTCAATCTAATGCTTTCTGAAGTGATGGAAGCACGACTGTGAGTGTCTCCCTGTAAAGAACAAACCGTCTGCATGAAGTAGGATGTAAACAGTTTTACTGCCGTGTGCCTGTATGTGTGCACCGAAGGCTGCAAAGGCTGAGACGAAGGAGATGGACAACAGGACAGAGCAGGAAACGGCTCATTGGGATGGACAGAGTGACTGTCCTGGGGAGGGATAAAAGATGGGAGACAAATGGGTGGAGGAAGGGGAGGCAGGGAGTCTTTTCATTGAAATTGTCCTAAAGAAATCATACGTAGTTTCATACAGTTGATTAAAGCCTGAAGCAGTGACACCTGTTGTGTTTTAATGTATGTAGGCAGTGCTTCCTTCCATGTGCACCAAGACCTTTTATTCTTTTTAAACCTGACTCATCCTGACATGGAAGTTGATTCTTGACCCCAACAAATGATAAAAACACCCCCGTTCCAGTGCTGCATGTCTCTCTTTTAGTTTTCTTAAAGACAGCAGGAATCTGTACTTCCTGTCTCCGGTTCAGCTCACTGGAACAGAGCTTTTCTTTTTTTTCTACTCTGCATGTCTCCGCACCTGTCCGATCCTATTAGTCCACATCGTGTCTGCTGAGCTGATCGGCGCTGTAACCCAGCAGATGGTGAGCTGATGACCGTTCATAATGGAGAAAATGAACATTAAATCACCTGATAATAGAATTTAGATGGGCTTTCAATCAGCACGGCCCAGCATTCTGTGTGATCTCAGTGCGGTGGTTGAAGCCTGGACTTAATTTATGCTAATGTGGCACCGAATCCTGAAGGAGACGTATGTTAGGTTGGCCGGTACCCTGCAGCCCTCACTTTGAATGTACGTCACATCCTCACATAATGGAAGTCTTTAAAACACTGAAGGATCTCAGCTTCTCCACCAAACTCCCCAGACAGAACCACAGACTGACCTCCATCTTCTGTGTGCTTTAAACCATCTGCTTCATCGCATCCCAAGGTCTTAAATAAAACCTATCAAGGTGGTTTGGTGGTATTTTCCCTAAAGCGTTCTATATATACATATACTATGTGTGTAAAGTTGTGCAAACCCTTTTCAGTTACCTATTTTCCTACTTGATTCAAGAAGGTGGTTAAAGACTTCCAAACAAAATAAAATGATTAAATAATCGCCCCCCCTCTTAATATTTTCTGCCACCTCCTTTGGTGTGAAGAAAACTGAGAAGAAGTATCTTGTTTTGTTTGTTTTTATAACACAGCACGTTCTTCCAGCACATACGACGAGTGTGGAGTTCATTTGTGCCGAATCAAGGTTGGATTTGAGCCTTTCTCTCTCGGTTCTTTCTCGTTGTCCACATAAGAGTTTATCTTTCTGGGCTCCAACTAGGCCTCTCTCCGTTCTGTCCTTCCAATCTCTCTCCCTCTCTTCTACCTTCAGTGTCATTGTGAGGTATTCAGCATCTGTTACAAGTAATATTCAGCATTTTTTGCCACCCACACAGTTCCCACTCGGTGTTCCTCTCGATGGAGTCGATTGGGGATAGAAGTGCTATGTAAACAGTTTCCAGCAGCTGGTTGGTTCTGGACTGAAATACAACTGCCTCCTCTGTCTCTGCAACAAAATCCATTTATGCTCGCATACTGTCCTCCCGTGTAGAAGAACTGATAAATGTTTAAGTCCATGGCTGGTGTCTGATTGTCTTTTCTCTCTCTTGTGTTTTCGGTCTGCTGCCACCTGATGTGCACCGTTCTGAACCAACATCTGGATCCTAACATGCAGGTAAAACACCAGTTCTTTAGATGTTGGACTGTCTGTGTGTTCACGGCACTGATCTGCTGCATATGAGCTGTCCACCAGTGGTTTTGAGTGGTCTTCTGGTTTCTTATCACGTTCACGCTCTACCAGCACCGTGGCGTCAGTCCGACCTGCAGCCTCGCTATCATTTAAACCTGCACGGTTTTTACATTTGCTGCAATAAACTCCCGACTGCAGGTCTTTCACTGATGCTCAGCGAGCAGCAATAACCGTTTGTGGCGGTTGAGCTGTTGACAAGCACGGGGTCCGCAGGATGTGATGGAGAGAGAGATGACGGATCAGGGAAGGTGACCCGCTGTAGTCTGTTACGACTCTGTGCTGATGGAGTTTATGCTCCTCGGATGATGTCTTTTATTTTATCTGCCTCACATCCTGAACTGATCATTTGCTTTACCCAAGGCCTGGAGTTATTAAATGTTGAACAGTGCCGGCTGTGTGAGCTGAAACACGCATCCATGTCTGTGAAACATAGTTTATCTGGTGTTTGCTTTGGACGACATGTTTACCAAAAAGTGTCCGATTTGTCCGACCTGGCCAGCAGCCCGTGGTGTTGTACACACGGGAGATGAACTGCTCAGTTAGTCAGTTCTTTTCTTCACTGAAAACGTGCGACATTAATGACTAATATGTTAAGCAATTAGTGGAGTTAAGTCCAAGAACAACTGGCGTGTAATTAGTGTGGAGCAAATCTGTGGTTGCTATATCAAGAAACAGGTGACGACCAGCACCTCCGTCACCCGATGGCATAATGTGGTGAGAAGGCCTCTTCAGCTGCAGCACTTAAAAGATAATTCTGGTGTTTCAACCTGGCATATTTGCTGCTAATGTGTAATTCTCACTTTGCACTGTTTGCCTCCGTCGTAGAGGAGATGACATGCAGCAGGGGGCAATTAGCATGAGCTCCAGCCCCATTCCCACAGAAAGCTGTTTTTTTAGTTGAATCATTTCTAAGGTTTGCTTTCGAGTCTGACTAAAAGTAAACGCAGTAATTAGCCAAACAGAAGGGACACTTTTCCAACTGTATGAGCTTTAACTCACCGTATGGAGAGCGTTTGGTCCACTTGGTTGTTTCTTCTATTTGATTTGGAGGAGAATGTTGGCTGCAG
>NW_007577763.1:492447-496039 GCF_000690725.1 Stegastes partitus
TCCCTGTAGCTCATCTCTGTATTTATACAGACATTTCCTCTGTTACATGAAGATAAAAGACCTCTTAACAATGCCCATCCATCCAACAACTTCCCATCAGAACCCTATTCACGGATGTCACTCTAACTTCTTTTTTTCTTTTTCTATTTTACACTGACTGATTTTGTCTTTCCATTTGTTTTAGTGTAACTGCATTTAATTCTAGTCGCATCCAGTTTTTGTCAAATTTTTTGTCTGTCATCATTTCAGATGGGTGAACTGTGTCGACTGATTGTTGGCCTTTTTTTCATTTATTTTTTTGGTAATTGTTCACAACAAAGAAACTGCTCGAGTGGAAGTGTAGAGGTGAAGTGGAAAGAGAATCTTCTCAGTCGCTGCTTTTCTATTAAATCTTAATTAATGTTCTTCTTTTAGATGTAGACTAACATCTCTTCTGGCTGCCTGGGTGTTTATGATTACTTTTTCAGCAATTAGATCCAGTTCTCTCCAGAGAGCAAAAGCCCAGAGACAAAGTCCAACACACGTCAAGTAGATCTGAACCAGAAAGTGACGCTTTTGCCTCTCTGTCTGAGGTAAAGTCTTACGAAGCTTTCAGAGAATCTCTCACAGGGTTTCCATGCCAGCAGAGAGCCGCCATGTTGTTGCAACGAGCTCAGGTGTAATAACTGCAAAACAGTCATAAATCAAACGTTCTCAGCAGAGTCACAGGTAATCAGCTGGGGTCTGGTGTAATGGAGAAAACACTGGGGTTGAGACACTAGAAATAGACAGAGGAGCTCTTTATTCAGGACAGAGACCAACAGCAGTGGAAACTAGAAACTGGAGCTCCAACAGTCATTAGCATCAGAGCACAAGTACTGCAGAGCATCTGTAACTTTACCGTAAATGAGCCACTTCTGGAGGTCACAGCACCGAGTGCACAGCGTGCTGCGTAATGTGGTGCCATATTTAGAAGGTAAATCAATGCAGACCTTTTTCTGAACTGTATCCTGATACTTGATTGATGAAGTCGACCTGCTCGAACTTCCAGGCGTTTACTAGAGTTGATGCAGGTGTTATGAGCCACAGGTAACAGCATTATACCCTCGTGGTCACGCTCTGTGTAGGTCCACAGCTGTCCTCAGGTAGGGTCCAGGCAAATCATAACACCGTTTTAGAAATAATAATAAAGCGGCAGCAGTTTGCCATACGGTGGGGTATCTGTTCTAAACATAGCTGCTTTAGTTAATCCTCTTCCCACCTCCAATGCAAATATAGGTGTAACTTCATTACAGAGGTTAATGGGGGCGTTATCAGCTAATTGCACCAGCCATTACTGCCATTAACGCGGAGGTCACTTTTTGTTGCTCCCAGTGGGATTTGAGGAGTGATATTAAAGGAGTTTTGAACACACACCGTCAAGTCAGTGTCTGTTCAGACGTCATCATGGTGCTGCAGTCACTGTAGATCAGCTCACTGCAGCCGCTTTGGGCATTTTTTGTTTTGTTTTGTTGCTGTCCTTGTGTTGCCAGTGAATATTTCTCGAATGGGGAATATTTAAAACACAACCATGCAAATTCCTCACACACACAAGCTGAAACGAATCAGTGAAAGCTCTTTTATCAGATGCCACAGGAAACACCTCCAGATTGCAGCGATGATTAGTGGTTGTAAAATGAGATGCGGAAACGCTGCAACTGTTTTGTCTGGAAGAACCATCCATCAAGTGGCAGGTGGGAGACAGAGAGATATCTGCATGCGAACCACCACAGATTACCTTCCCCAACTCATGCCTCCCTTTCTCCCTCTGGCTTTTCGACAGACAATTCTTTATTTCTTCTTTTCAGTCGCTCTCCTCTGCCTTCATCAACCTAATATTTCCAGCAGGCCATATGCTCTGAGCGTGTATCTTGGACAGTGAACATTTTTTCTTGCCTCGTGCCCTTTCCACAGCCCAACACACACCCACACATCCCCTGGTTCTCTCCTCACATCTCACATCTTCTCCTCACAGTCGGTGCAGCTCCAAATTTACCAACACTCGCTCGAGGCGCTCACGCTGACATCCAAAAGTTTGCTGGAGGACAGAAACACTGTGGGCTGGAAATTAATTATGAATCGAGACACTTGGAGGTGAGAAGCTTTGACCTTTGTGTTCGGTGTAGGACATGAGTGGACTGCACTCTGTTAAATGAATCTGATTTCTTTCCCTCTAATGAATGTAATGTGATGAGGAGGATGGCTTTACCCTACGGCTGTGATTTCTCTGATTGCGTAACTGTGAAAGCTGCACAAATTGTCTGAAATTATAATCTGAGTTGAGCAGCTACATTTACTCCGGCGTCACATGGCATTAACGTCTTCTTCCAGCACCGTTAATGCTTTTGTATTTCGCAAAGATATTAAAGAATCCAACTAATCAGAACTCATTTTCCACCATCTGTCATAGAAGCGCTCATTACCAGCAGTAATCTGTGGGGAGCTGTGCATCTTCCTGTCAGCCTGTATCTAGATAATCTGTGATGTGTCGGTGCAGCATAACTCACACAGACATGCTCTGTGATGACAGCGTGTTAATTGATTTGAATGAGGAGAGACAATATGAGCCAAATTATTTAACTATATAGAGCATGAATCCTGATTTATAAGGCATGCCAGAAAATCTGATGTCATGATGGCCATGAATAATGTAAAGTGTAGAAAACATTTACATTTCATCCACCCGGCTGAAGTTTTGATGTTTGCCTCCAACATGAAACACGACTTGGACCGTCTCTGACAATCAACGCTCACGTCTCTCACTTTGACAGCAGACTGTATTTTCCACCGTGTTGTTTCAGTGGGATTCCATCTAACCTTTGCTTTCTCTCTCTCTCTCTCGCTGCTGGCGTGTTATAATGAAAACAGTATTCCTCTCCCCTGAGTCTGAAATACAAATGAGCAGGGTGATGGAAACAGGTGGGGACTGTAAATAAACCCTCCAAACACAGTCCACCTGTGCCATGAGATCCTGTGGGCGGGAGCTTCACAGATGGCGACTAAAAGGAAACAAAACTCGAGACATAAACACACAAGATACGCATATAATTTTAGAAGATGTGACTCCGAGCGATGCTCTGTTTTTCAGAGTGAGGTCACACATTTAAAAATCAATCCCACTTACTGTAAGGCTCTCAGAAAGCAGCTGGTGGGCAGTTCACTGTGTCTCAGAAGCACTTTGTACTGTTGTGTGTCTTGAGAACTAAATATCGCAGCTAAATAATACAAGTATTTTAGTTTATCGCCATGAGTCTCGACTGTGCAGCCATTTAGTGAACAGATTCAAACGGCTCATCACTGCTGCTACATGGTGCTGACTGATCAAACCTCTGTTATTTGATTGTGCACTGATTCATGAGCCGTCATCTTCTAAGTTTCCACTCAGTGCCCTGTGGTGTCTCTGCATCCAGGTAAGAACGTGATCTATGAAGTTTGTGATGGTGACAGCAGAGATGGAGCGGTTTGTTCAGAGATGGTTCCTGATCTCTGGAGAGGATGGTCTGTTCTTCTGTTCTAAAGAAGAAACTGAATTTGAATAATTTGGGCCCCGGCTGGGGCTGCAGGGTGGCGCAGT
>NW_007577763.1:498483-501308 GCF_000690725.1 Stegastes partitus
TGTCCTGACGTTTTGCATTAAACGGAGTTAAGAGGGGAAGAAAAAACAAAAACCCAAAGCCAGCCTCTCCGGTGGATGCTGGATGCGCGTCTGCTGCTGGAGTTGTGCAGGTATGTGGAGGGACTTCCCGTCCTGAGAACACCTGACATGGCAGAGAGGCTGCTGCTGCTGCTGGTTGCTCCACATAAAGTTGGTGATGAGAGACAGAAGCAGCAGCAGCAGCAGCTCTGGAGGCTGAAGCTCCTCTCAGCACCAACGCGTGGAGCTGCTGGACGGAGCTCACACCTGTTGGTGCTCAGGAGCCTCGTGTCTCCAGCAGGTACGCAGGTGTGTAAAGCGAGCTGGGATGAGTCCCTCTGACCTGTTGGAGCCTCTGAAGCTCTGAGTGTGTTTGAGGAAGCTGGGAGGGAAGAAGTTTCTGTCCTCTTTAGAATTAAATATGGGTGCTGGTCTGTAGGGTAACACTGGATCGTGGGTGAAGCGAGTCAGTTTGACTCTGAGGAATTCAGTGTAAATGAGCTGGTGCTGATCACACAACCTGCTGAGTGTGTTTCAGTATAAAACTGAATGGAACAGGAAATATAGCTCACTCTGTATTGTTGTTATTTTATTGAAGGTACTGCTTTCTTTGCATCAATGTGAAACACACGTTCTTATTCACGAACAACAGAAATTGTGAACAGCTTGAATTTATGCCGCTTGCAATAGGGTCCAACGTTTTCACAGCCTGAAGAATGCAGTGACAGATCAGTTGTGTGTAAACCAATCAAGAGCTGGTATGGAGCGCAGGATGAAACCTGACTGTGTGAGCGCGCAGTAAAGTGTTTTGGCGGTTTGGCTCCAGGGAGGAGAGGCATCATGCAGCACATCCGGATTGGTCTGGACCCTGGTGGCTCTGGAGCCGAGCAGGCAGGCGTCTGATGAGGACGGACTGACACGTCCACGGGCTGGAGGTCTGGAGGAAGAGGGATGCACGTGTGGGAGGAAGAGTGACAGAACCGCAATGAATTTAAAGAACAGGGATCGTCAGCTGATTGGCTCGTGGAACGAGGCCGACAGATCATTGGAGGAGAGGAGCGATGCTGAGATGTGGAGTGAAGGGATGCTGACAGAGTGGGAAAACAGAAGTGACAGAGAGGATATTGCAGGGAGAATAGCCGTGAACACCCAGAGGAGTGGAGGCACAATGTGACTAAACGGGTCTTTCTCATTGAACATGTGCTTAAACTTCACTTGTTTAAACTTCATGCAACAAAATTACACATTTGTCTGTGTTAATGATCCCTTTCTGCCTTAAAGTGGCTCTGTTAGTCCTGCCTTTATCTTACCCTCCCACTACCCGCTGCAGCTCGAGCACACCGGCTCATCTTCAGCTCTGTCTGTGCTGCACAACTGCAAATTGTGTTCTTGGAGTTATTCCGGCATATGTGTTCAAACCAGGGCTGCAAGGTGGNCTGCTGCAGTCTGTGGGTACAGTGGAGGCAGCTTCTTAGAAGGTGCCATGTCATGGAGTTCCTCCTGCAAAATGAGACATCCCCCGCATTTCGTTTTTTCCTTCATCCAAACCTAATATTATTCTGATTTAGCTGCTCAGGCTTTTAGCCTGTTGTGATCACAACAGGAGAAGCAGCCAGCACCTCCTCTCAGCCTCTCATTGAACAGAGCAGCACAGAGAGGTGAGCTTCTGGCCTTCGTCTTCTGAAAGGGTTGCAGCCAGCAGCTCTGTTGGATTCAAGCAACAGACAGAGACGGTGCTAAAACCAATAGGCAAGATAGAATTAACAATGATAAATATGACCCGGGACTAGAATTAAACATTCAGGGGCATGTGAGACTTCCATTAGCTAAAAGGAGGTGATATGGGGCGTTTAACATCAACATGTGAGATTCTACATAACTACAAAATAAAATAAAATAAAATACTATGAGTTAACAAGAGTGAATCAGGAAAACTAAAAGCTTCAGTGGCTGTGTGCCGTATTACATATATGGGAATAAGCTTCTGCACACAGTACAGATGATGGATTGTATACTTGGAATAGATCTTTAAAAAAATAAAAAATTACATGTCAACAGCGCCTTCTGTTTGGAGGAAGAGTTTACAGCGAAGCGAGCCACCATGTGATTTCAAAGGTCCAGTCTGGTCCCCCTTTTCAGCAAATTATTGAAAGTCTTACGTCTTTTTTTCAAAAATTTTTTTAGTTTTAAAGATGTTCCTTTTACCAGGACTGCTGGTTTTGAGCGGCTCTACGTGAGCTGTCCCAGTATCTGCAGCATTAAATGCCTTCAGGAAGGAGACTCTCTCTGACAGCTCAGCAACACCTTAAACAAACAGGAATTAATGCTTTTACTTTCCAAGTTTAGAACGACCACAAAATTTATTTTCACCTCATGGAACTTTGAATTTGTGGCAAGACAACTTTAATTTATTCATGTTCTGAGTCACGTGTTTTAATAACTAAACCTGCTCATGGACTGTTGATCATGTCCAACCACAGCAGTAATAGATGTTCTGATGGATCCTCGTCACCTGGATCCTCCTCACCTGGATCCTCTTTCCCTGGGTCCTTTTCACCTGGATCTTCTTCACCTGGATCCTCCTCACCTGGGTCCTCCTCACCTGGGTCCTCTTCACCTTTCTCTCATCTTCACCTGGATCCTCCTCACCTGGACCTTCTTAACCTTTCTCTCATCTTCACCTTCACCTGGATCCTCTTCACCTGGATCCTCTTCACCTGGGTCCTCTTCACCTGGATCCTCTTCACTTGGATCCTCCTCACCTGGATCATCTTCACCTGTTTCTTTGTCAGCTGTGAAGCTGCTGA
>NW_007577763.1:503892-508263 GCF_000690725.1 Stegastes partitus
GTGCAGGCTGACGTGATTGTTCGTTATCGGTACGCTGCAGTTCCAGCTCAGCCATGGTGCTGGCTGCTTGTTTGCCTCAGAATGTAGTTTCTAGCATATAAAAGACATCACAGACTAGTTCACATAGTTAAACAAAACAACTACATTTTTACCAAAGGGGGGTCTGCTGCAAAATGAACCTTCTCACTGTCCCTCTGCATGCTGATAGTTACATGATAAGCCCCCAAATAAACTAAATATCCTGATGCCATATTGTGTGTTATGACCCAATTGAAACAGAAAGCCTGTCATGATGTAGTCCAATGATGGGATTTGCTATTTCTACAGAGGGGCTGTGGGCTATTTTTTACTATTTGCTATTTTTAATGCAGGCATCACAAGAACTGCACAGAATCTCACCTTTCGTTGGTTTAATCAGCGGCTGTGTTTGGAGAAACTTGCTGCGTTTAGCAGAAGTGACTGTTGGGAACTATGTGAAGTTGCCACTGAAAGCTGATCCACAGCCTCGTTTATTTCCTATTTCATCAAAGATTGAACCATCGGAAGATAATTTGTTAAATTCTGGTTCGGCTCGCTTCCTGTGCAGGTTTCCTCTGTTCTCAGGCAGCACCAAATAATTGCCTATTATGCTCACCTGCTGGAAGAGCTGAGCTGTTAGGCAGAGAGGGAGTGTAATATAGTTGAATAGCAGATCCATCGTTAGGATTCCCATCACTTCCTCTCACACTGAATCCATTCTCAGCGGGTTGTTAAGTCTTTTCAGTCCCCGCTAACTCCCCTCTAATTTGTTCACTCGTAACCTCCCTCTCCATCCTCTCCATCCTCCCTCCTT
The DNA here is from genome assembly GCF_000690725.1 of Stegastes partitus. Lineage (NCBI taxonomy): Eukaryota > Metazoa > Chordata > Actinopteri > Pomacentridae > Stegastes > Stegastes partitus. The sequence goes on from NW_007577763.1 coordinate 504,725, forward strand.
CTCCTTCTTCACCCACTTTACTTCCTTTGCCTCTCCTCATCCTCCATTACCTCTCAGGGCGTCCTGTGATTTTTAAGCCATCATTCCTCTCCTTTGTTTATATCTATCTGGGAATCATTTCCTAAGCCGCGTGCCCGTGACTGACAGTAAAATCGTTAAGTGGCGGCTGAGCGGTTGTTTCCTCCGGGGCGCAGCAGCGATGCCCATCTCACCGCGGATCTGAATGTTGATTTGGTTTAGTGCTGGCTTCATGAAGGACAGCCGACGGGGAGGAGAGAGACAGGAAGCACTAATCAAAAAATGGGCATTGATATCGCGGAGCGTGCTGGCCAACACTGATTGGGTTTAAAGCAGCCAATCAGCTGAGCAGCTTCCTTCAGTCAACAACTATTTATCCTGAACGTCGATGCCAGTCCAGCAGGTAGATCACTGTTCCACCTCCTGACAACGCTGACTGCCAAAGTAGAATTTATCATCGATTTCCACTGCGTTGATGAGGTCTGTCTTTTTTTCTCCATTCAGTTGAGCAAATAAAAGATCCACCTGCTGTGTAAACATCTCCAACATGTTGGACACTTGCATGAAGGCGCAACCATCGGCTGACGCTTAGATTTAATAGAAACACCTGTTTGAGGCCTGCACAACAATCTCATGTTGAAGACCGTGATAATGAGATGACTTGCAGGGTCCTCGCCAGAATTTGTGTTTCCAGTGTACCAGGGGGAAAGGGTCGTCGACTGTGGGGGGGAGGTCTTAGCGAGTGCTGCTAATGGTTAGCAGCGAATACGCTAGTGGAGCAAGTGTGCCACAAATGTACTCTATATGCTACTAGGCCAGTTCTAGGTTCCGCTGGAGTGGCAATCAGATGCAACAGAAGACCAAAATCCAGATCATTTTCACTTGAAATATTTAACTATTTAACAAATGAACACAACATAAAACATGTCATTCAATTAAACTTGGATTCAGTTCGTTACAGATCATTGAACAATTCAATACAGTTCAAAATGTATTCCATTTAAAGCCAGCTTGAAGATGTCTTGTCCAGTTCAGTTCAGTTCAGTTCCAAATAAGTGCAGGTCCGGCGGTGGGTTTCCAGCAGACCAACAACGCTCAGCTGATCTCTTCACCAGCCCCAATGAACTGCAACCTGGTTCGCCGGTTGGCTCGCCATCTTGAATTCCCGTGCATGTGTCCAAATATACGGTGTCTCCGTCACAGTCTTTTCTTCAGCTCCAAACATCAGATGGTTACAAAAAAACCTGACCTGCACGACAGGTCACAAGAAAATTAACCGTCCCATCAACATACATCAAACTAGCAATAATCTACAGTTGCCAGGGATCACGACACCACAACTACATCATCGAGTCAAAACGGCTGCCTAGCTTAGCGGCTACGAACATTAACAAGAAGTTCTCAACAAATTACAACTAAACAATGTTTTTTTTAATACAATCAAAATTAACTGAATGTTTTTACTAGAAACTGTATTTATGTATTTCAATTAGCTTGTTCAATAAAATTTATTATAATATGGGTTTCACTAGTGAATAGCAGCGAAGACGACGGTAGTGAAACTCCATCGGCGCTTGTTAAATATTCTCCCGTTGTGTAGCCTTGAGAACAACATAAAGGCCCAATTTGCAGCATAATTTTTTTAGCGAACCAGCAACCTTCTTGTTGCGAGGCAACCAACTGTGCCACCTTGCAGCCCGACCAACAAGTTAAACATTGATTTTTTCTTTAATTTGTCATTATGATTGCACATGATGATTGTGACGGCTATGGAATAATGTCACATGTAGATTGGTTTCTTATCAGTCCTGCTTTTATACAATTCTGTCTGCCGCTTGGTAGGAAAACTCTCGGGGAAGTTAGGACTCGATTTATGGCGCAAAGAACATGCAGAACTACAGTAAAACCTCTAACCAGGAAAGGAAGAGAGTCCCGTTGTGGGTAGTTGTGAAGCTCTGAGGAAACAGGAAGTAATCTGGTGAAACAACCTGGAAACGTGAGGAAAGAGTCGAAAAGTTGTGTTTATAAAGTCGCCACGAACGGCGCATTGTTTCGGCAGAGGTTAGCTGTGTGTCCATGGCTCCATCTGATTGGTCAAATGTTGGCGTGTCAATTCAGGACACGTGCCTATAAAATCACTTATCTGATTTATTGCATTTGAGAAAATTGAATACAGTGTTCACATGAATGAATATGATTTTATGTTAGCAGCTACACGGGTGGTGGAGATCAAATCATACAAACCCACTGCTGTGCCTAAAGTCAGATCTGATTCAATATTCCCTTTTCGGTGTCTGAGTTTGTTGTCTTCTCCAGTTTAGAGCACGAGACAACTTATACTCAGAAGGCATTAGGGGGTGAAGTGAAGCTTGGTAACATCCTTTATCAGACATTATCATAAATGAACTTATCTGTGTCAGAGACGTATACGACTGAGGAGGAAGCAGCTGTAAGTGATATCCAGCCAAGTGTGCTTTTTTTTTTTTCCCCCTCCTCTGTTCTTCAGAGGATAAAAATGTCCTCCTCTTCCTCCTCTCGGCTCCAGGTTTGAGCAGATAATTTGCTGTAAAAGTTGCGCTTCACTGCCTCTGACATCTTCTGGTGATTGGTGCTGCAGCCTCGCCGGGTTGGAAATCCCCGACAATAAAAATCATGCAAACAAGGATGTGTTTTCTTTGGCGGCGGAGGACTTCATGGTTGATTTGGGAAGAGAGGAATTCATCTGTCATTGGAGCTGAAGGTGCGCTCCAGCTCCTCTGTTGGTGGTTTTCAGATAAACTTTGCCGACTCTTCGGCTGTTGCCTCCTCTCACACAACGACAAACACATTCCTGTCATGTCAGGAGGACAGAGCCAGCTCTCATCTCACACGTGGATGTTTCCTTTTCTCAGTTAGGTGGAGTTCTCTCTAATAATTAAAGGTATTTCGGTCTTGGCATTGCTTATCCCACCTGTTGTAATTTAGACTAATTATTCTGAGAACGCTGCATCCACTCAGCGTTTCAGATGAGTGCTTTGGATCGAGGCCAGAACATTTAGTCCTCTGTCATTAAGCTCATGGAGTACTCACCTCAGAATTTGGATTCATTTCCTTTGAGGTCCTTAAAACTCTCTGTTTCTGTTCATTTTGTATGTTCTCACAGTGACGCTTTACAGGATCCTCGAGCGCTAATGGGATGACTCAACTTCCTTGTTGGAGGAAACTAGACTTAACACAGTTGATCTTGTGTAGATGTGACACAGCGAATTGATTAGACCGAGGCAGTCTGAGTACATCTAGCGCTCCAGACTGTAATGGGACAGAGTTGTGACACTACTCTGTGTGGAGATGCATTTCCTGTCAAACTACATCTAATAGCTGATTGGATAAATAGCAGCGGTGTGTTGACTGACTTCATGCCTGAGTGTAGTTACGCACAGATACAGACAGACGACAAGTTAAATGAAGAACCAGAGCGGTGTGTTTGAACAGCTTCAGTTCTCCTGGATGGATGGAGTAATGTTTTAGAGAAGCTGTGTGGT
>NW_007577763.1:509065-512124 GCF_000690725.1 Stegastes partitus
CGCACGTGACCCGCGACAGAGCGAGCGTCTTCGTCCTCTCAGCGGTGGTTAGGAGCTGCTTCAGATAATAAAAACACGACAAAATAGTTAATTACTCATAAAACTGTATTCATTTACTGCTTTTAAGTTAATTTAATCTTTCTTCTTTCAGTGATGTTTGCGCAGAATCCAAACACCATTTTAATGAATAACAACAAATACTAGATTCTATCAAAGTTAACATAAAGATAATGATAAAGTCCAGACAAATCCCATTTTAATGAGTAGCAGCAAATACTAGATTCTATTGAAGTTATGATGATGATAAAGACAGATCCCTGTGATGTTGGTAACGTTGGTAATCAATAAAAGATCATTACATGGTGAACTTTTGATTACTTCAGGCTGAAACAGAGGAGGAGTATTAGTTCAGCGTTAACAGTGTGTTTTTGTCGGCAGCCAACATGTTTTATGGAAGCGTGTCCTTTATGTGTGACAGTGACCCGCCGGAGCACCGGCTGTTTGTTTTACTTAAGAGTTGGTGGAGTCAATAAAGAGGTGAGACTGTGTTACAGGATTACAGGATTAAAGGTGTTTGCATGGCTTAAGTGTTTACCCATTAAAACACATATCCAGTTTCTATTAAGCCTCCATTCAAACAGGTAATCCTGTGGAGAGAACCGCCTCTGGTACGGCGTCATGCTGCTGGTTTCCTCTGAGAATTAGGACTGTGCTGCCTTTTGTTGGCTGATGAGTTGATTGGAATGTTTAGAAGAGGACGGAGACAAAGACGAGCACAAAAACTAAGTCTGATGCCTTGTTCTGTTCTGGTGTGTTCTGGTGTGGCCCGTTTGTTGTCCAGCAGCTGATAAAGTGGTGGGAGGGATTAACAAAGCTGGGCTTAAGGGAGAGTTTATTCCAACCTGCCATGAGTCCAGTTAATGAGGCTGTTGGTGCTGTCAGCGCTAATGTCACACTGTGTAGAGACTGCCCAGCTTTATTGTTAGAAATAATAACACATACTGAAATATATTCTTCTCACCAGTCCTCTGAACCAGTGTGGCCTTCTTCCTTCTATTATAGTGAGTCACTGGGACCAGTACAGCACCGGTGGCACATTATTTGTCAGTGAACTGAGCTAAAGGTTGATATTTGCTTTTTTGGACTTTTGTTGCCAGATATCTGGAAATCCAGATAATCCAGTGAAATACTGTTTATTTTATAAACTGAATCATATGAAGAGAACTAAACCAAAATGTATGAAAAATAAAAAAAATTATCTTCTTCCCTTGTCTTAGTAAGACTTTTGAAAGTTGTTCTGATGGTGTGTTGGGGTTCGATCAATTCACTGCTTTATTTCACTGCTTTGCAACTGGGGCAGCCAAAAATATTTATCACAATATAAATGAGAAAAATGTGCGATAACGATATAACTGACGCTAGACAAAATACTTCAAAACTGCACAACTTGATTGGTGCAAATAAAAAAACAAAAGAATAATTTCTTTTCCATTTAACAAGCAGCTGTTTTTATGTGTGCATTAAAGCTATGATGTACCAGAATCAATAGTGCAAAATGGAAATGGGTCGACACATCCTGTAGCAGCCACAAAAGTACAGTAGAGCTGCTTTGCAACATAAAACTTTGCAGCCACTTTCTTTAGTCTCACCACCACATCAGCTGGGGGGAGGTATAGCGGCAGGTGAATATTCGGACTGATGGGGTGGAACTGGGCGGGATGCACAGGTGGTACTTGGTGCTAATGCCAGTTTAGGATAGCGGTCACAGCTCTGGTTCCACTTGGTGATGGCGGCGGCGGGCGAATATTCGGATTTCAAAATTGCTATGCAGACACCAACATGAATATTCTGATATCTGGGTCCAGCCCTACTGTCGGTCGATGCATTTGTCGCCGCCATGCTTCTGCTCCATGTGCATTAGACCGGACCAAAACAACAGCACTGCGCGTTTCACTCAAATTTTATCGCCATATTTCAATTTCATATCATACCCTAATATTACACCAGTATTACTGTACACAGTGTGATATGGCCCGGCTCTAGCTGGCAGTTTACCCCAGATGGAGATCCCTGGTACAGCTGGCAAAATGTCATTTTACCTTTTGGTCAGAGGTCAAACCAGATGGTCGAAGCTGCAGAGGAGGTCCACATACGACTTTGTGCAGCTCGTCCTTTCCACAGATCTCTACAACGCAGGTGGAGAATGTGTTCATGCCTCTCCTTTATGTTTCTGTCATGAATGTGAACAAGTTTATGTGGAAACGGCTGCTTATTCAGCTGGATGGTCTGCACTCAATGATCAAGCTGCATCTTTGATTTAGATGTTTCTTCCAGCTGTACGGACCAGACAGAGTCCCGTCTGGATCTGCTGGACCGAAGTCACACCTGCACACAAACACACAGGCATCAGCCTCTGTGGAGGGCAGCTGGCTTTCAACCGGTGTTTCAAGAGCTCTGCCACAGACGGCTAATACGGCACTCAGTGGATGGAGGAGGGAGGAAATGGACGAGTGAGGCGGTGTGTCGGTGGGATGGGAGACGGATCACAGCCTGCATCACCACAACACTGTGTGGTTCCACGACTTGCCTACATCCAGCTGAATGCAGAGAAACAGGCGAATAAACACATTTTATGGGATAGAAGAGGAAAGAGGAGACCAGTAAAGTGTATTTAAATGTACATTATTGGAGTTTTATCATCTCCAACAGGTAAATGAAGGAAAACATCTAAACTGATGGCTGAGTGACAGTAAAGTGATCAATCCCCCTCTCATCAGTTTCATGTTAACAGAACCCTGTGATGTTCTTCAGCTCCTGTGTTTGTAGTCGAACAGCACTGAACTAATGAATATATGAAGACTGATTAGAGGAATTATGGTCCGTTTACTCATTCAGTGGGTTTTGACTGAAGGCGGTTAATAAAGAGAGACTTCAGTCAGTGTGTGTGGAGGATTGTGTTTGATGATTCCTTTTACACGTCTCGTAATTAAATGGCTCACAGCCTTCAGGTTTGTCCTGTAGTGCTGCAGGTCTTGTGGGAAGATGAGTATATTAGGTTG
>NW_007577763.1:512289-519156 GCF_000690725.1 Stegastes partitus
GCTTAGTTTCTGGTCCAACCTTGAGAGAAGCGTGGCTCCTTAGCTGCTAAATGCTCCTCTGTGTTCACCTTTGGCTGCGGCGCAGGTGGTGTACACTGTTGTTTTTGCTGAAAAAGCAGCCTGCTGCGGCCAAAAACACTGATCTGAGAGCAGCAGAGGTGAAGCACAGCGGTGGAGGCTCTGTCAGTCCGGCCTCAGCGCGACTGGCTGCTCAGCTCCTCTGCTGGCCTTCTGACAGTCAGCTCAGACCAGACTCTTATAACCACACCTAAACAAAGACCACGATGTCAGTGTGGCACCAGTAATTTGTTTTGAATCGTATATTATACTGTAGTTGCTGGCGTTGGTTCTCACATGTGTCTTTTGAATTGAAATACCAGCACATAGCTTTGGAGGTTTGGACCAGCACAGGACGTCTGGAAGCAACTTGGGTTTCAGGACACTTTGGCTTGTTTAACCACAAACTGTTGGACAACCTGAGCCTCAGTCGTGCTCTGTAGTGGATGATTTTCTCTTGATGCTCAGAACAGCTCAGTCGCTTGATGGTCCAGTCGACTGCTTTAGTCCTGTCACCTGCTGACCCTCTTTAACTCTGCCCCCCCACTATTCTGATATTCAGATATATTCTACGTCTGCCGCAGATTCAACATCAAACCGTCTTAAGTTTGACCTGTTTTTATTTGCTGCCAGTTCAGTAATGCACCCTGACTAATTGGCTCTAAGCTGTGTGTTTGGGCTTGGTGAGCAGCTCTCCTGTGACTCTCATCAAACAACATCACATTTATTCTGTGAATCATCTGGTTTGCGCCACACTGCGAGTCTCTGATGTTAAACATCGTTCCATGTGATTCACCAGCAGCTCATTTGGGGCTACCAGCTTTCATGTGGAGGCTTCTCAACCTGCAGACGACAGTTTGTGAGCTGATGTAAACAGGGCTTGGTTCTCTGTTGGACTTTGTGGCTGGAGGGTGAGACATCCCACATACTGAAGTAGAGATGAATGGAGTCAGACGGCAGACAGACGCTCTGTCTTCTGTTTCTTCGTCCCAACATTTCCTGTAAAAGCTGCAGAGAAGTTTGGAGTCCTGAGTGAGCCTGTGTAGCCTCACAGCCTCAGGGAAGAGCTTCTGAAAACCAAATGTGTGTCCTTCAACTGTTCCATCCACCTGTTCCGGCTGTCAAACAGCTGGATGTTCCCTTCTTATTATAACACACATTTCCTCGTCCTGATCTGCTTCCGTCCCATTAAACATCGTTGTTGTTGTTGTTGTTGTTGGTGTGTGTTAGTGTGATGCTGCAGCTGCTACCTGCACCACTCATGAGTGAATCAGTCTTTAATGATAGTAATTGCTGCTGCTGCAGATTATTTTGCATATGCCACATCATTTTTGTCAGTCAAGTGGTAATTAAACGATTTCATTCAGTCCTAATTATCTTCATACACATAAAGTTATTCTGAATAGAGTTATTTAGCGGAGATAAAGGAGGTCTAATGGTTCTGGGTCCTGCCTGGTGGAGGCCACAGGCTGCTGATCAGTGTGGACTCACTGTTAGGGGGATGGTTGTGGAAGCAGCCATACAGAAGTCTGTTTCATGTCATCTTCCTTTTTTTTTTTTTTTAACTAAACATGACGACAGTATGATGTCTCTGCAGGAGTCATTAGATGTAGAGGAATATTTATGACACGGTTCATTAACATCAGGGCTGATCAGTGCATCTTTTATGTGCACAAACCCAAGTCTAATCTATGTCCTCTGTTACAAAGATTATTATATATCCATAGTAAATGGAGCATTATTGATCAATATATTGTTAATTTGTTTTATACATTTGATAATCTGATTTTGCAGCTTTAAGCCGTGATGCAACAACTAGCAGTCACAGATACCGCTGGATAGAGAACACTATCAGGGTTCTCGCTAGCGTTACAACAGAATAATGGCCCGTTAAGCTGCTGCCTGAAAAAATTACGCTGCAAATTCGGCCGATACGTTGTTTTCGAGGGTATGCTGCGGGTAAATGATCACTTCTCTACGTTGATTGTGCCTGGCTAACTTGCATGTATTCAGCCAAATATTTAATAACAAGCGCCGATGCCGTTTTCCCTCACTAACCCCCGTTAGCGAGGACATTAGCGACGATCGTGTGACGTTGGCGAAGACCATCAAACTGCCGTCAAACCGAGAAACTGCATCGGCGCTTGTTGATAAATATTTGCCTGAATACGTGTCAGTTAGCCAGGGAGTGTCGCTAGTATTATTATTGGGTTAATGCGTGTTGGACAGATGTCATTAAGCATCACAGAGGACTTTGCCTTGGTTCACTTTCATGAGCTAAACCACCTGGAGCTGCTTCCTCTACAGTGTTAAAAAGCAGTAGACTCCGCCTGGTGGTGCAACCAGGTACTACAGGTGATATTTGGTACTTGAGGTGATCTACAAAAAACAAACAAAAGTCCTTAATCAACGTTTTTAGAGTGTTGTACAGTGAGGATACGTCTTTATCTGACTTCTGTGTTCTCAGTTTGTCAGTAAATCAGTTAAACAGTCCACATCAGAAGGTGACGGTCTTCACTGTTTGCAGCGTTGTGGCCTCAGTAGAGACTGTTTTGTGTGCTGAGTCGTATCCCAGAGGACTGACCTCCATCGCTTCCATCCGCTAAAGTGCAGTGAGAGGAGGTGTCGTATGCAGCCTTATAATTCGTTCCATGTGGTCGTGGCACTCTGGATTGCTGTGAGTGATACAGGCCGTGTGGAGAGGCTGGCAACTCGCCTCAGTTGGAGTTTCTGCGCTGACGTGAGCAAAAATGATAAAATCCTCATTTCTCTCGTCCTGTCTTCGGCTACGCACTACATTTATTTTACTGACAAAGCGTTTCCTGAGCCGGTCACACACACCGGAGAGACCAGAGGAGGAGCTCTGATGTTTAGGAAATCTCTTCCTCTCCTTGCATTTATTGTTATTATTATTTTTGGTTGTTTCTTTTGGTCTCCAGTCCTTCACCGTCAAATCTACCTCATATTTAATCCCCTGGAGGTTGCGCTCTAATCGGACCTTCCTGGCAGGTTGATGATGGTGCAGAGTGTCTCTCATCCTGTTTGACGGCAGAAGCTTATTTTACGACTGATACGTACCTTGTTTTGTCTGATAACACCATTATTATGTGTTTGTTTGTCTGCAGTCCGGCCCTCAGCCTTTTTGCTGCCTCGCAGCACTAAACAACGAAGGCAATGAAAAGTGACTGTGCTGTTCTTTGTTTTTATTACGTTATTATATTATTTTATTATGTTTGTTTGGAGGGCGACAGAATCACGGCCGGTTCCAAAGTGGCTGCATATTAAATTCTCTTACATTGCTCAAATATGATGTGATATTGCAAAGTATCAGCGCGTTGAACCTCTGCTCTCCAAAGGCCAAAGCATTTAAAGCATTCTGTCTCAAAAACTGGATATTGTACTGACGCAGCGCCGCTTTTATTGTCTTGTTGTTTCTCACCCAGATCCCCTTCATGAGGGAAAACTGTATTCATATCAGCATCTTTACTATGAATAAAAGATGATTCATGAATTCACACAATCAGTCGGTTTGTTCTCTTGTGCTGCATTCGGCATGATGGTGACAGCCATCAGTTTTCCTTCTGCTGCCTCCAAGACAGACAAACTTCAGGTAAACTGATAACTCGTCCTCTTTCTTTCGACCAGGCCACACATTAGGAGGTATTGTGACCTCTATAACCTGGTCACCCGCGCAGTGCTCGCTCCGTTTCTAATTGCAAATAGGATGTCAAGTCCTGGACAATAAGCCGAAACAATCAGATAATCTTTGGTAACTAAATTAACATAATTTCTGGAGACCACAGTTCATGCTTTGGCGTTCTCTGCAAACAGTCAGTCTGCCTTTTCCTGCCAGTATTTCTAATTGTTAAAGCTTTGATTAATGTGTGTGTGATGGTAGGACTGAGTGGTTGTCACTGCTGGGATTGTCTCGAATAAATCAAACTTGAATATAGTCTCATGCTCAGCACAGAGCGGTCGGACTGTTTGTCAGGTTCTGGAGTTGTACTGTCATTGCTGGACATGGTTGGCCTTGTGTTAGAATCGTTGTTAATGTTGTTGTTTGTGGTAGAATCACAAATCACCAAAACCGGCAGTTTGTGCCATCAGAGCTGCATCGTCCCTCATCTAAACACACTAACTCTAATTAAATGGACGCTTTATTCTAATTTCTCTCCCGACAAAAAACCTCGTTGAAGATGAAAACAGATTTTTGACTCTTTGATCGTCTGTTTTTTGTGGGATTACTCACATCAGACGGAGGCTGAGCGGCTGAATGTGCTGAAACAATTCTCTCCCTGTTCGGATGAGAGGAGTGCTACGATCTCAGTGATCTCTCCTTTGAAACCTTAAATAGAACAAATTAAGCAAAGTGAGGTACAGCACCTGAGATGTTGCACCATTAGAATAACAGACTTCATGACCAGAAACACTCTGAGCTCTGATTATAATATCAGTTTCTTCAGATGTTCATCCTGCTGCCAGATGCCGTCGTGACACAGATGCTTATTCCTGCAGGTCATGGTTTCTCTTGACTACGCGACCCTGCTCACGTTCTGCTGTGTTATTCATTATTCCTGCAGTGCATTGTGCGACGCTCTGCTACACAACAACAGCACAACAACTCATCGCCCCTGAAAGCATCTCTCAAACGTCGTTTGGATTCAATTAGCAGATTCCCAGAGAGCTGAGCTTTATCAGCCCAACTCTAAGCAGCTCAGTCTCATGTGGCATGTTTTCTTCACTCTGACTTGTTTATTTTCTTCACACAAGGCGAACAATAAATTATACCAAATAATTGAACACCTCGCCGAACAGCAAATTGGTCCGTCTGAGTGCTGAACAGCTGATTGATCAACAGAGAAGCTGTTAATTAGACATTGTTTAGCTTGAGCGCATAATTAATGTGGACTTCAGTGACTGATCGACTCCAGTCTTCTCCCACCTAAATTATGTTTTTATGCCCCTCAAAAGCAGAGTAATGGGGGTCAAACAGTGGAGATTGGGTTGTTTCTCGGAACCAAAACACTACATGGCAGCATTTGTTAGCGACGCGGCATTAATCACAGTTTATCTAATGCGGTGCGGAAATCTTGGGTGTAACATTAGAGCAATGTCAGCGGCGGTCAAAGCAGCGATTCTCCAACATGATGCATCGCTGCTAACTCCACTAATGTTGTTGTTCCACCGTAATGGATTCACTGGGTCACACACTGTAATGAACAGTGCATCTCTTCAATATCAGCTGAATGACAGCCTGCTGTTCGCCGTGAGTGCATGTCATTAGTCGGCGGGGCTCATGCGTGGTGCCGCGGCGGGCTGACGTAGCGTCGTCTTCGACAGGTTTTCATATGAGCTGTCAAACCCAGAATCTGAGCTTCAGTCGTCCGTTTCTGCGGCGTCCAAGCTGTCAGTCCTCGCTCACTCACTTTCACTCATGAGGGCTTCGGCTGTCTAATGGCTGCATGACGGTTAGGAAATACACAGCAACAGCACCGTCAGCTGTCAGTCCGCTCACTCCTCACTGTCCACTCACGCTCCAACAAGTAAATGATTAAGGTCATCACACACAGTCCGGTGATTGTTCACACACACACACACTTCTCCACATCAAACCTCCTTCACTTGGGCTTTAGCTGTGGGAATACAGCAGCTAAATTAGCATAATAAATGAATATTAGACATATTTATCCGGCCGGTAGCCTCACAGCAGCAGAGCTCTAACCAGCTCTTTATCTTTAACGCGTCCCCAGCTATTAGAATCACACAGCTGACCCGTCTGAACGCAGCATGATTCATGCTGGCATCGTTTTCAGGCCAGATGAAACCGGGTCCGTAACCGTAAGACCAACATCTGCTGCTGCTTCTGTTAAATCAAGTAGCTGCTGTAATGACCACAGTTGTCTGATAAACTTCAAACGTTGCTCTACTCTCTATATGCGATCGTATCCTCCATTGATATTGACTTGTATTTTATTATTCATAGAGTGAGCTGCATCCTCTAAACGGATAAATGTTACTGATGTAGACTAACTGGAAATTACAATTAGTGTTAGGATTGATGAAATCGGAGGTTTTGCTCTCGGGGATTGAGCAGAACAACAGAGCCTGAGGTTAGGTTTGCTGCTACTGTCTTGATAAAACTGGACATGCGTTGGTTAATGAGACTCGTCTGAGATACCTCGTCCCCATCGCGGCGCTTCCTGCTCCTCTGAAACACAAGTCAAATGTCTTTGTTGTGCAATCACAAGACAAGTTATGAAACTGCACCAGTTCCCATTAGCAGTCTTTAGAACGTAGCTTTTAGCAGAAGCACACAAAGAGGTCATCACTTATAAATCTCATAACAGAGACCTCATTCACTGTGAAAGGGATTTTATAGGTTCGTACGCTTGTTCTCAGAAACCTTTCAGATCAATACAATGCGTTTTCTTTGTTAAATCAAGGTTGTAACTTTGAACATTTTCTTCTTGTATCTTAAAAAGCCTTCTTGTCGACCATTGGATCGTATGTAGAATCGCTGAGGACGTTTGGTAACACGCTTTTTGTAATTTTATATATTTCATTGTCAAAGAAGGTGCTGAGTCACTGAACAGAGGCTGGTGTTAGTGAACCGAAGTAAACCAAGAGTCACCCTGAAACACCGTTAAACAGAACAAAATGAACTGATGCAGGTATTTAGTTGCTGGTTAACTGCGTTCAGCGAAGTGGAAAGATGTGTTGTGGGTAAACTACCAGTAGAGGGTTGACAGTTTAGTTTAATTCAGGGGTGACGAACTTAAAAGCGGCCCGCGAGGGTGTTCAATCCAGCCC
>NW_007577763.1:521054-522320 GCF_000690725.1 Stegastes partitus
TGCTCAGTGTGCTGTCTCCGTTTATATATACACTGTGCACAGGGTGGACTTGTTCCTGTTCTTGATTGCTGCCTATAGAACCAGAGTTTGGTTTAAAAACTATTTGAACTGGAGGCAGCTCATGACGTCAGATGATCTCCTGTGAACGATGTGACTTATGTATTCTGGTTGAACCAACATTTGGGAGACCCTCCGAGCAATCAGAGATTAATGAGCACATTAACGTCATTTATTTTGACACCAGTCCCGGTAACCCGCTCTGACATTTTCTGATGTCAGCGAGGCCTGAATTTGCTTTCATTCCTCACACAAGAGGTTCATCTGTTAATGTGACTGAAGAACAAGAGGGGAATATAATGAAAACATAATAGACCAGGAGCACACAGAAGGAGGAATAAATGGCCGGGATGATGGGGGACAAATTCATTCTGCCTTAGCCAAACATGACAGGAGTGCTAATTTATAACATCTGGGGGTTTTTGCAGTGGTAGGGGTTTTCACTAGTCATTGGTGTAGTTAATGTGTTTTTTCTGTGTGATGCACCGGCTCCTGGGCCGAGGGCTCCGATACTTGGCCGGGGTCTCCGGGAAAGTGATGCTCAAAGACAAACTGGTGATGCAAAGCAGAGGGAGATTAGCAGAAACTCAGAAAGATATGGAGGAGAAAGTCACTCATTCTCTGTAATTGTGTCTCTGGTCATCCCCGTGGCGGCCCGTCCTCGCTCTCACCGCCTGCGGTTATTCACCAGCCGGTATCAAGCAGCAAGGCAGAGCTCAGAGAACACGGCAGATAACCGGCCGCATTAATCATCAGCGAGCATTTTAAAGGTCGCCACTCTTCCTCTCCGCTGGCTGAACGAAACCCAGTCGATGTGATTAGTCGTATAATCTCAGCAGTTTAGGACGCTGACCAGGTCTGACTTCCTGCTGGGAGAGGCCGCAGCTCGTCATGTCGTTAGGACCGCCCTACCAGCTAATTAATCAATCAGCTGGTTCACAGATCAGTAATCCAAACAGTACACTCTCTTCAAAAAAAATCTGACAATTAAGATCATTTTATTTTTGACTTCTGCGCTTTATGAGTGTCTGAAGTGATTCAAGGACAAAATAAATTGCTGAATTCCTCCTAATGAACAGAGTTGGCTCAGAGTGGCTTTGCGTTTTCTAGCGGTGCATCTTCCTGAGTAACGCTGTGGTATACCATCCAAACGTTGCACAGCGAACAGACCGCATTTGTGCTAATTTGAAGTACCGTAATGTCCAGACT
>NW_007577763.1:522578-531008 GCF_000690725.1 Stegastes partitus
CCCTGACTCAAGGTGAAGGCAGGTTCACCTGGACAGGTAACCAGTCTATCACAGGGCTACACTTAGAGACAGACAACCAAGCACACTCACATTCACACCTACAGACAATTTTAGAATCACCAATTCCTCAACATGTTTTTTGGACCTTGTGGGAGGAAGCCGGAGAACCCAGAGAGAACCCACGCTGCACGGGGAGAACATGGAGATGGAGATTCTGGTGCCCCCACCGGGACGCGAACCGACAACCTTCTTGCTGCGAGGCAACAGTGCTAAACACCGATCCACCTTGCAGCCCGTATATGTATATGTCAATAAAAAATCTTTCTGTGTAAATACCTCATGTTCCAACATGGACACCTGCAGCTTATAGACAAGTGCAGCCTGTATACGTACACAACTAGTTTTCTTTTTAAAGTTAGCAGGTGCGGCTTATATTCAGGTGCCTCAATACTCCGGAATTTACGGTAATGCAGACTAAACTCTTGCTTTGGAGTTGGACCAATGATAAACATGTGGTGGCGCTGTGGTGCACACTTCTGTCTTTATTTGCTCTTTTACAACCAATAAGACACCTGAGGTGGTACATGTTAGAGGTTCTGGTCTCAGAACGCTCACTGATGTGACGATACGTTCAGCGTCGCTGTCCGAGGTGCTGAAAACGCTCTCTGGATCTCATCACAGGTGAACTGGGCCACGTGTGACGAAGAACATCAGAGTTTTGCTCCAGCTGAGATGAGATGACACACTCGTGTTGCTCTGTTTTTATCAGTAGGTGTCTGACAGTACTGACGACTGTAGGTGCCTGTAAATAGTGCTTCTAAAGCTGTGGTGGACGATGACGATGTTGTAGAGTGACGACAGATTCTGTCCGGGACAAGAAATGAACAGCTAGACCAAACCTACAGGACAGTGTTTGCACGCTACACATGCAGTTGCAAAAAAAAGGGAACGAGTAGCCGAAAGTGACTCTACACTTCAGTTTTGTAAATGCAGGAAATGTGGTTTACTAGAAGCACAATAGCATTATTCTGTTTCATAAAGGTAATGTTCACCCGTTTAAAGCAAGCGGTGCTCTCATTAGTCACATCCATTATGCTGCGTTCAAGTTGTCTTCCGTTAAGTAAACCTCGGTTGCAGGCAGAAGAAAAATGAAACTCATAAAAGGTAATCAGGTGGAGAAAAATATGAAAACAGGTTATAGAGCCAAAGTCAAGGAAAGAATGAAATCATGTTGAGCGTCAGTACAGTACCGGGCCACGCTGATGCTGTTTTTGTCATCCAATAGAACTTTAGCAGCTTAAATGGCGGCAAATCTAAGTCCAACAACGTCTCTGAAAACCCTGGAAAAACTAATTAGTTCCAGAAATCGACGGTTCGTCTGATGAATGCGGGACACACACCATGCAACAGTACAAACAGGGCGATCTCTCATCCTGGTGTCGGCGCGTGAGGGCTTGTAGTGAAGTCAGCCCTAATGAAAAAGCATAAGCCTTTAAAGCAGCCAATCAAAGTGTTGCATGTGGCTGTGAGGTCCATCATGTCTGGAGATTTAGTGTTAATTAACGGGGTAAATGAAGTGTGGTGGAGAGATTAGAATGATCCTCCTCTGGGTTATTAACGCCTCTAATACACCTCAGCAAACTCTCAACTTTGCTGATGGAAAACATGTTCAATAAAACACTGAGAGATTGCTTTTTATTTTTTTATTTTTTTTAGTTTTTGGTCGTTCGCAGCTCTTTGTTTGGCACGTTCAATAACTAAAAGTTGTGCATTGAGCAGCGACAGACAGGACGACGATGATGAAACAACGGTGACAGCTGGAAGGACAGTTGGCTGCCGAGGAGGAGCAGCGCACCGGGAGCGCCGGCTTGGCGAACACGAGCATGCTCTCACCAGAGTTCCCCATATCATGAGTGCAGATTGATTTATGGAGGGCTGCTTCTGGCGCCAGCTCTGGGACGGGGTGGTGGTGGTGGGGGGACGCTCATTATCCAAACACAGCTGATAAGCCTGAACAAATGAGGATGTGAGTGGAATCTGGGACGTGAGGACGAGGAATCGAGAACATGAAGATTTAATCAAGGTGTTTCCTGCAGGCCGGGGGGCAGCGGATCAGGACTGGCCTTCAGGGTGTGAACATGAGTGGCGTCTGAAGCCAGCTGAAGCCAGATCCAAGTTGGATGTGTTAAAAAAAGACTTTGAGACATCAGGGTTGATGCTCGTCCGTCTCCGGTTTAAGACACATAAACACTTGTTGCAAAGCTTTTAACAGAGCAAGTTGTTGTTAGCTGCAAGGTGGATCAGTGGGTAGCACTGTTGCCTCGCAGCTAGAAGGTCGGGTCCCGGTGAGGACACCTGGGATCTTTCTGCGTGGAGTCTCCATGTTCTCCCCGTGCAGCGTGGGTTCTCTCCGGGTTCTCCAGCTTCCTCCCACAGTCCAGAAACATGCTGAAGTTAATTGGTGATTGTAAATTGTCCGTAGGTGTGAATGTGAGTGTGCTTGGTTGTCTGTCTCTAAGTGTAGCCCTGTGATAGACTGGTTACCTGTCCAGGTGAACCTGCCTTCACCTTGAGTCAGCTGGGATAGACTCCAGCCCCCCATGACCCTAGTGAGGATTAAGGTGTATAGATGATGGATGGATGGGTGGAGCTGATTTTATCTCCAGTAAGTTTAGGAGCACACAAATTAGGTAAATAACATAAAAATACGTATTTTTTTTTGCAAGCTGTCCTTTTCTTTTGTTTCTTTTTGTCGTTGTTTAAAGAATTCCATCTGTGTTATCTGATAAACAGCTCATTGACAACACGGATAGCTCCCAGATATTTCTGCTCTTAGCCGATAAGTAGTCATGTGTTCCTTGTTATTCTTTCGCTGTGCATTCCTGTGCACACTGACAGCGGCTGCACGGTCTATCGACTCATTTTATTGACATGCGTAAGGAAATATTTCAGCGCTCTATATTTGCTCTTCCTCTCGTCTGTGAAGCGTGATTGATCGCCGAGGATGTTATCGAGACTTCACACAGGAACCTCACAGACGAGAATAACCAGGATGACGACTCGGGCAGAGCGAGTCAGTAGCAGACACGTGATCAGGCTTTTATTGGGGTATTCCTTTTTTTGTTTTGCAAAAAAACCTAGTTGTGTTTGAACCATATCAGTCTCCAGAACAGTAGTTCAGGCTCACGTTGAGCTTGTGGTGACGATATTATGACCTTACACGTCTGTTGAAACAGCCCGACTCACTCAGTGTTTCTGAATTACCCCGAACATCCCTTTCGTCATTATGTTCTAACAGAAATAACTTTAAATAAGGAAGCATATTGAACAAAGAGAGTGCATCATCCAGGGATTTCAGTTTTTTTTTTAAATTAAAAAAAAAAAAAAAAAAAATAAAGTGCATCATCCAGGGATTTCAGTTTTTTTTTTTCTTTTGCAATTATGACGCATCAATAACCTGCATCATAAATCGGAAAGAAATATTTATGAAATGTTTTACTTATTCGACAGCTGCTCTCAAAATAATCCAGCTTTCATCAGTGACAGGTTTGGAGACACTTGAAATGTTCTCAGATGGTCTCAAGGTGTTGAGGTTTGGTTTTTTAAATGGAAAACAAAATGAAAAGATCAGCTGGTGCACCTTGATCCAGATTCAAGCAATGAATGACTCTGAACACATTAGCAGAAATAGTTTAAGAGCTGAAACATTAGCTTGTCTCAGATGATGCAGTCTGTCAGAATTATTGCCGTATATTTAGCGGATGTGGGCGGCAGCGTGATGCGTTTCCTGTAACCACCGGTGTGCATGCTGACTCTGATGTCGGCGAAGCTCTGATGTGAAAGCAGTGAGTTTATGGACTCCAGCTTCGTTAGCCTGTTCTCTCTTATTGAGGGAAACACAAATGCTTCCCAAAGTTGTCGCTTCCAGCAGTTAATAATTGAAAATTTGAGCGATGCATAAAAAATGGGGCGTGTCTGGGTGTTGCATCGGTGCACAGAGGTCTAAAGGCTGACCGCAGGTCTGCAGCACGCTGTGAGGTGAATTACTAGTCCTCCAGAACCACATTTAGCCTCCTGTGAGGATCTGACATTCACTAAGAATGTAAAGTATTATTTGACAGCGCTGCTCTTTCACAGTTGTCCCTGCTGTATCTTCAGTTCTGCAATATCCTGATGAAATATGGATGCATGGCATGCTTCCCTTGTCTTGTGCAGCCTCCTGTGCAGCCCCACCGCGCCTAAAATACTTCATTATTAATATCAATATTGCAGAATCTCCCACTAGGTGAGATCATGTCTCATCCATATGCCATGTCTCTGCGCTCCCAGCCATGCGGGACTAAGCTGCTTCTCGCTGCTAAACCTCATTCAACCTCTGACATTTCGCCATTTCCACTGGAGATGAGATCTCTAATAAAACGCCGTCATTTCTAAGTGTTATCAGCATTTCTAAAATATTTCACACTTATCAGTGCAGCATTTCAAGGCTTATATTCCACTTCTTGTATTGATTTATTTCTTTATTTTTCTCTGAATTCAAAGAGTTCCATTTAGGCGCAGCCTTCAGAAGTAGTAGCATGCACATAGTTTTTTTTATTATGAGGCTTTCTCTTTCTTCTTTTTCATTATTTTATCCTACAAATGTTCAATTCTCACACCACTGTAGAACGTCGACTACTATGCTTTCACAAATGTGGCTATTGCAGGAATGTTGCACAAAAAGAGAAGAGAAAAATGCAGAGTGACGGTGAAAGACGGCAAACAGATGCCGAGTCGGGCTCAGAGATCAGAGGAGTGTCTATTGATTACACGCACTGTTCCTGCCTGCAAAAACACAACATTCAAAACACCTGAGCGACCAGGGAAACGGTCTGAGATAATGCCCCGTGGACTTTAAATAAAGAGAAGAAAGAAAGAAAAAGAAAAAAAAAACAGGGAACAGCTGCAGGCCCTTCAGGCTGAAAAGGTAAAGTGAAATTGAAATCACCCATCTCCAGTCCTGCAGTGTTGAGAGCTCGAGCTGCTTTTTTTTTTTTTTCTAACTTTGCCCCTGAAAGCAAGAGTGGTATGAATGCAGGTGATGGAGGAACAAGAGGTTACTGACTTGTGTCTGGGGTAGAATGCTAAGAGCAGAGTGTGTGTTGGGGGATCATTATTCAGTATTATCTTACTGGACCGTGTACGTGCAGTGACAGGAAAAGACCTGCTTTTGTTACAGATGCACACTCGGCGGGCTGCGTGTGAAATGACTGTGTTCGGCGATGGAAAAATGTCAGGCCCTCACGACTGTTGAAAGCAGAGGTGAAGACCTTGAAAAGAACATGATGAAGAATATTAAAGCCAGTCAATGCTTGTCAACAGCTCTCCTCACACAAGACACGTCTCCGTGAGCAGACTCTAATTATTTCGGAGTTTTGGATGAATCGGAGACGCCGTGCCCTCGGAGACCTCATTTGAGAAGAACCCTGAGAGGCGGTGGTTGGAAAGCATTTACCAGAGACATTCACACACACTCAGGACGGTTTCTGCTCCCCGAGGACCAGCGGCTCAGGTCGCCCATCTGTCAGCGATTTAAATGTTTGCTTCACTCCTGAAATGCTGCAAAGTCCACAGCGACATGAACAGTTTTGCTTTCCTGGTGGGCAGCAGAAGAAGAAACACTGGGGGTGCTGCTGCTTTCAAGGTTTTATACTCAACTTGTACATGTATGATTATAAAGACAGAGGACAGCACAGACTTTTAGACAACAGTCCATAGACTTTATGCAGCAGACGTTAGCTTCATAAATACATCAGCCTGGTGTTTGAGCAGCAACATGGAGATGATTAAACAACAGAAACTCCTTAACAGATGCCAGTTCAGACGTCATCAGCTCATAAACGGTCGTTAAAATCGTGATGATTCCAGTACCAGTGGGCCGTCAGGGCCTCCACCTTCTAGTGAGCTCAGTAGGTGAAGCATCATTCATTCTGACCACTGAGCTCAACAATGCTGCAGCTTCTTGCTGTTTTGTGAATACATGCATGTAAATACTGTGGTGGAGGTGCACACAGGCTGAACTTTAACCCAGAACATGATCTCTTTCTGAGCCTTAGTAAGTGTGTTTTGAGTGTAAGTGAAAGTCATAACTAGTCTTGAGTCACAGTGTTATACCGTCGGAATGGTGGAGGCAAGATTTGGTCTGCTGACTTCTGCCTCCTCCCTATCCTCCAGCCTCGTAGTGTGGCCTGTTGCTCCTCCATTAGCGGAGACGATGATGCACCTACGGAGCCTCCTGGAAGGTGGAGGAGGTCCCTGCTGGCCCATGTGTATAATGACGCCCGTTTAATGGGCTGATAACCTCCAAAACAGGTGCAACCACCAGCGTGCACAAAGGAAACTCTGCATCGGCTCCACCTCGTCTTTCGCAGTCTGCTCAGGTTCGGCTCCTGCTCTCCATCCTTCTGCTTTCTAATTTTATCCGGTCCTTTCTGCTTTTCTGTCTCGCTGAGTTCGGTTTTCAAGCTTTCAGTCGCTGAATGCTTTGCAGTCGCAGCAGGGGTTTTAGGAAACTATAGAAAGGTCCTGCACACCTGACTGTAAGTAGAGGCTGTTTAGTGGATGTAGGCGTCCCAGCTGGAGGCTGCACCGTCGGCACCGACCAACTATATGTTCTGTACTGTTCGAGTGGGTTACTAAGAACTGGGGCTTTAAAGCTGTCATTACTTAAGGTTGGATACAACTAGTTTGTCCCAAAATAACACCATCCTGAAGGTACTGTTCACCCACTGCTGGGTCTGATCTGATCCTCGTTCCCCCGACACTCAGTCAGTGAAGAGATGTGTAAAAGCACCAGTCAGCTACACCCATAAACCAGCTGCCTAATATTGTGTAGGTCCCCCCCTCCTACATGCATCTCGTGGCTTCCGCTGCTTTAACTCTTTTGAGGAATATTAAGTGTGGTTTTCTTCCTGTCAGACGTGTGCAGCCCTCTCTGTGTTTCCCTTCAACGGTGCTTCTCGGCTATTAAAGCACAATTAAAGAAGCTCCTTAGTATGCAGATTGAATTGAAGTCGCTGGCTAAACACAACTCTTGGACGCAGGGATAATATGCTAATTTGATAAACCGGTGGCAGCGTGCCCAGACGCGTGCACAGAGGCCAGTGTCATCGGAAATGATGTTAAAACTATTTGCAGCTCTGCGTGTCCGATGCTCGTTTCCCTTTCTTTGGCTGAGATGTAGAACAAGAAGCATAAAAGTGGAGGGAGATGCTTCCAACCATACGACCCCCCG
The DNA here is from genome assembly GCF_000690725.1 of Stegastes partitus. NCBI lineage: Eukaryota > Metazoa > Chordata > Actinopteri > Pomacentridae > Stegastes > Stegastes partitus. Next base: position 529,852 of record NW_007577763.1, read on the forward strand.
GGAGCCACATCCCCAAGACGAGTCTGAGGGTTCTGATTTTAAAGTGCAGCCGTCACCTTTGGCAGACGTTTTAAAGCAGGCAGATGTTTCCTAACAGCTAACGCCACTTCTCTGACCACAAATGATCTCTGTTTAATAATTCAGCTTCAGGATGTCGAGGGAACAAAGGCTCACGTCTTCGGAGAGCAAACAGGAGATGCTGACAGGGCAGCGCTGCTCCGCTTTCATTTATTGGAGTCGATAACAAGCAGATCAGTCTTCAGAAGCCGTCGATGAACTCGACCGGACCTCCGTTCAATCATAATCAACACTGATTCATGTTCGTACAGAGGGTCCTGGGTTCTGGGTCAACTGCTGCTCATCTGAGAGCCAGATATGAATCGATGAATAACGTATACGCTGTGAAAGGTTATGAAGACGAGGATTTAGAGCTCGATGAACCTGAACCAACAGGCCCAGGGACTGGATCAGAGCTATTACCATCATCATCTACATCCATCTCTGAATTATTGGCGTAATCATTTTGCGCAGACAGCGGGAATAACGAGAATGATCAAAGTAAATAAGAAACGGTGAGGCAGCTGCGCCCACCGTCAACAAGAGGCGTCTCTTTTGTGTTCGTTTGATTGTCTGAAAATGATTGCTTTTATTTCGTTAATAGACGCTGATGTGGAGCTGTGGGAAGCGTTCCTCTGATTTAAGATGAGCTCAAACCAGCATAGTGTCTACATAATGGAACCGAGCCGCTGATGCCTCTCTGTTCGGTCTTCTTTCTTTCTTTCTTTCTTTCTTTCTTTCTTTCTTTCTTTCTTTCTTTCTTTCTTTCTTTCTTTCTTCTCATGTTGCAATAACACATAATGGTTTGCGGTTCTGGATAATCATCACCTTTGCAGCAAATTGGGTTTTGCAACTCCAGGGCGGTGCACGGTGACGGGTATTGATGTGGCGAACAGAGAGAAATGGCACGCTTAAAGGTCGCAAGAAAAACTTTCAATTTGATTGGGCAAGAAGCATTATGTGAATCAACCTGATCAAGGGGACCTTACCCATCTGTCACTATCACTGTCTCTGCCTCGTCCTGTGCTGACCGTTTGCCTCCAGTGGGGCGCTGCTGCATCGCATTCTGTGCTGTAGACGAGCTGGACATTCATTCACAG
>NW_007577763.1:533049-538243 GCF_000690725.1 Stegastes partitus
CTGCATTTCTGGAGAGATGTTTTGCTGTTCCTTGGAGTTTTTCTGCTGTGTGCCGCTCTGCCTTTCTCTTTAAATGACCCCAGAGGCGTCCTGTTGGACTCATGTCAGGTTCTAGTTTTACCTTCTGTAGAAACCCTCATATGCTGCTTTGGATCGTCACCGTGCTGGAATATCCCTCTACAGACCGGGGGCGTCGTGTCTGTCAGTGTATCCACAGGTATGAATGGTAGAAGCTCCTGTTGCGCTCCTGCAGCCCCGTCTCATCACACTTCAGTGTCTCCGTGGTGGTCCTGACCTGATTCGTTCTCAGACCACGACTGAGCCCATCATATCTATCTTGCTCTCATGTGATCACATAATGTGCTCCCAATATTCACCAGGCTGTAGAAGAGTGTAATCTGGCTGGTTTTGTGCTGAGGAGCAACGTTTAGTTTTTGGTTTTTATTTCTGAGGCTCCATCCAAAGAGGCTGACGTCATGCAGCGTCCTTCACACTGTCTGAGCTGTCTCAGAGTTTCTTTAATAACCCATTTGCCTTGTCTGAAGCACATGCATGTGTGTTTTCAGAGCTGGATTGTGCAGATAGCACACTGTCTGTGGTATTACTATAGGAGAACGATGGCTGTGGCTCTGATTGGTGGTGCTATGGCTCGTTCTGCACCTCCTGATTACTGCTGCAGCTGGATTTTTACTTGGTCACTAAACTTTGTGTCGAGTGTTTAATCTTATCTCACAGTCTGACGGTCTGATTTTTTCTTTGTTTTTATCATCACAGGTTTTCTAATAGTCAACACCATTTTACTAGATAATACAAACCTTAAGTGTTGTATATTAGCTGTGCTACCTGGTTTGGCCACCAGGTGGAGCCTCTTAATGTTTACTGCTGTCGTGACCAGAGGAGGTGGGCACCTCCATGATGGGCACCTCCATGATGGGCACCTCCATGATGGCTAACGGGGAGCATTGTGGGAGCTTCACGAGTAAACAACGTCCTCTGTAATGCTTAATGAAACAGCAGCACACGTTTAATAAATAAAATTGGGATCTTCAGGCCGTTGTTCTCATATCACAGGGACATACGGTAGTAATGTTTCTGCAGCATCAGTGCATGATCAGTAAAATGTGGCTGAATTGTACTGATCAGTTGGTCAGTTACCGATTGGTATTGCTGTACATATGAAGTAAATTATTCAAATTTACAACAAATATGTGACAGCGGATATAATCACAGAGTCACGTATCAGTTCAAAGTTACCCTGATGAACTAAAGATCGGGCCACTCAGATGTGCCTAAAGTACAAGAACAGAACAACAATTATGAAGGGAAAATAGTCCCATCAGCTTTAACTTCAGCTCCCCGTGTGAATCCACAGCAGGTGTTTACCTGAGCCGGACATCCTCTGTCCAGATGCCCTTCAAGTGTTTGTTACCGGGAGAGACACCCGGCCTCACTTATCTCTGCTGTCTGATGCTGACCTGAGTCGCTGCTCTCTGGCCCCACCCCAAGCCCCAATAAAGCCATTAGCTCCCAGCCATTTGATTAAATGTGGGCATCGATTCCCGCAGGAAGCGAGTCGAGCACAGCATCACCTGATCAGAGCTCCCTAATGGAGAGTGAGCAGGACTGGAGAGAGGGATTGTAGGAGGTAGGAGTTCACATGAACAATGGAGGGATGAGAGGTGGGAGGAGATGAAACAGCTTAATGTGAAATAAACACACAGTGAGAGAGAGATCCAGCGTCCTGTTGTTCCTGACTCATTGGCAGCTTCCAGCAGCCTCAGGGCTTCACGTATCGCTGAGCATGTTTAAACAGGAAGGCTTCAGATGTTATATTTGCCGTATCCATAAAGCTGAAAACTCATAAACCTCTGCTTTATGCTTCATCATTTCAAATGCCTTTTTTTTCTTCTGCTGTCAGTGTTTGGGAGGCTGTATTATGGCTCTTTATAGCCAGATTGTTGCATATTCTGCTGTTTTGCTCAACGTTATGTCTCCAAATCAACCACAGAACGGTGAGCAGCATGATGTTTACTGTTGTAGGGCTGCAAACATGACACCCTTTGGTGCACCACCCTAGGATGTGTCTCATCATCAGGGTGTTTTACCTTTCAGGATCCCCCTTCCAGGACAAGCTGCCTGTCGTCCGTCCATGACTGGTACAAGCAGCGATGAGGGCTTAGACTGGTTCATCGTTGTTCATTGGTACTTTCAGAATAGAGAGCAAGTTCGCCAGGAAAGAAAGTCGAGCACCTAGCGTTTGAGTTAATGGAGTGAGCCAAGTTGGACGATGAGTTACGTTCATCAGCGAGCTTGAGTCACAACATCAGTTCTTATTGGTCTGCTGGATGTGTCCCGAAGTTCCATCAGATTGGATTTTTTTGGGTGTGTTGTGGTCACAGTGAGGAGCTTTAGGTCATTACTTTGCCCTAAGATCAGTTACACTGGCAGCAAACACTTTTTCCCCAACGACTGAGCTGAATTAGCAGCAACTGTTGGTGTTCACAAGCAACAGGTGGCTTAGCTGATGAGCCTTTACAACCACATACAGGCTGTAAACATCATTTACATCGTTGTTGCACGAACCAACACAGTCGTAAACATCAGCGCTGGTCTGCGTGACGTTATTTATTTATCTGAAAGCTGGACTGCAAAGAGAGAGAAAGATCTGCTGCGTTTCTCTTCTCGCCTCCGTGTGATTCATGTTGATAAAAGTTGTCTTTTTCTCTCCTTGGGAATAAGTGCTTTACAGAAAGTGCCCAAACAGTTTTTTTTTTTCTTCATCTAATTTAATATATGCATCTTTTTGAGCTCTCTGAGGTTTTTAGCAGAACTGGGGAGTGATGTAGAAATGTTACTTGAGGTTATTGTGTTTCCCAGCAGAGAGAGAAGTCTGTTCACAGAAAACCCTTTGTTATCCGTTCGTCTTCCATTTGACTTTAAATTCAAACTAAACTTTAAATGTTTAGGTTTTTCGGGAGCCAAACTGAGCAGTCTGAGTACGACTGCTTCTATTCTCCAGCTGTGCAGAAACCGTTAAACTATAAGCGTATACAAGAACACGCAGCATGCATTTGTTATTTATCTTTGACCATTAATTATGTGACTTTTATGCAGCACTGATGTGTTCATTAGACAGAAGGAGTTATGCATTAATGAGCTGGACGGTGGGAAATGCCTCCCTTGTGTTCTCCAAAGGAATGCTAATTCACTACATTCTTCTGCCTCTCAGATGAATGAATCAGCTCCGTAGAGGAGATGGGTTTCTTCTGATGACTGTGGTGATATCTTCTAATTGCTGAAATCCTCTTACAGCCCTTTCTATGGGCTGCATAATCTCACAGTGCGGTGATGATAGTGCTCATTAGGATGTATTGCAGTTACTCATGCTGGTATCGATCAGGTGCTTTAACGGCACTTTTATCGGGTTTCGTTCGTGAACAGATGAACTACCACGTGGCTAATGGCTGCCTTGACTTGTTAACCTATGTTTGTATTACTTGGTTAACTTCCTGCGAGCGCTCGAGGCTGTTTGCATAACTTGGTCGGCCGCAGATGAACTCGGCGTGAAGCGGTGGAAACTGTGCGTGCGATGAACTCGCGGTGGATGTTTCGACGGATTGATTGTGTCTCTGCACTTACAAGGCGAACTCGTTGCACTTGTGGCATCGAGCGTGGTCGGCATCGACCCCAGTAAAGAGCAGCATCACTTCTGGATGTTTAGTTCTCTCTGCCAAGAGTGTGCGTGTGTTTGTGTGTGTGTTGTGTGATGCAGCAGTGTGTGGCGAGGTGCTGCTCAGAGGCCGAGAGTCTTATGGAGTCACATGTAGGATAGCGTTGATGCAGCAGCGATGGATCACACATCTCTCCAGTGTCAACCGTCGGATCGATCCGTCAGAGCCTGTAGATCCTCTGCTCTTCTTTACCTCGGGGCCAAATACAAGCATTCAAACACTGAAATAGATGTTTAAGCGGAATTCAATTGAAGCCGCGGTCAGATGATCATAATTTAAACCCAGCTTGACTTTTGACATCTTTTAAGTCTCATTTGCATTTAATCTTTTAGCCTTGAGGATCTCCTAATCACCGTGTTGGTCCCTTTTTTAAAGACAGATTTCAAGTGTTGTGATGAATCTAAATGAATGGTGTAGATTGAAGCTCCCCGTATTGAACATTTAAATTCTGCAGGAGCTCCTGACCTTTCTCATTACGCTTCACTTTTGGTGGGTGACCTCTTCATTCCCACATGTTTAAAGCTCTCTGCTTTGGAAATGATGTCTAATTAAACTGAAGTGTGTGGTGACAGCTCAGTTGTCCGCGGCGCCGTCGTTTAGAGGGTTTTCATCACATCAGTTCATCACCGACTCGACCAGGAGACGGCGGTGATCGTTCTGAGCAACTTCTGTCACGGATGATCCTAAACTGGCTCATCGTCTGCTTTTCAGGGTTGTCCTGCAGAATATGTTATTAAATACATGAATAACAGTGTTTATCCGAACTTTGGGGCTCCACAGGAACTCAGCAAAACCATAATGCATCTTGTAAACAGAAGACAGCACGATGCGGGAAGGAGGTGCAGAAACAAGGCTGTAGTCTGGCAGTAGTTTGGTTTAAAGAATTTAAATGTTATCTGCAGAGTCTGGAGGACAAATACCAGGAACCATCTGATCTATCATGAACACATCCCAGACACGATACCATTATTTTTAATTTATGTGTCCTTTGTTTAGCCGCAAAGTCTGTTTGAGAGACTGGATGTATCGTTCGAGGGAGTCCTGCCAAGATGGCAGCACAAGCAGTCTCACATTTAAAAAATCAAAAAAAGTTTGAACAAACCGTGCCCAGAGTTTGTCTGTACACATGACAGCTGCAGCTGAAACATCCCAGCAGGCAGCCAGACCCAGCAGATGTCAGCAAACATATCGTCTTACCAGGCAGTAAACGCTGGAAGGAGGTGGCTGAGGCGGTGATTTGATGAGGACGTGGTTCCTCTTAAGACGGGAGAAAAACGAGGATTTTAATAACAAACACACATCGTGGAGCCACGCCCGCCGTCCCTCATGTTGACGTGAAAGCTGAGAGAAACGCCAGTGATCCAACAGGTGATCCGTGGTCACGTCACGCTTTAAACATGTTTCAGTCAGACTTCATTCATCGAGGCAGAACCATGATCGGACTCATCAGCAGTGGACACACA
>NW_007577763.1:540974-542109 GCF_000690725.1 Stegastes partitus
TTTAATCATTTTCTGCACAACCTTCCTGCACTTTGTTGTTTTGTGTTATTTTTAACATTTGCAATAAAAATAAGAGCAGATGAAAAAGGAATTATATAAACACGCGCAAGCAGGAATGTCAGAATCAGCTTTAATGGCCAAGTACGTACACAACATACAAGGAATTTGGTTACGGCTGTTGGTGTCGCCCGAGGAATTTACACGAATAATAGAAATAGGAAAATTTTAAAAATAAAATAAAAAGTAAAATAACTACAGAAGAAAAAGAATAAAATACAATAAATATTAATAAAAAAATAAACAAAATAATAAGACAAATATATACAAGAATTTACACATCCAGTAGAAAATGTCACGGAGATGAAGACCGACAGGAACAGACGAGGACGTCCAGATAGCCGGTGACGGCTCCACATCGGAGAGTTCGGGTTGTTGAGTTATAGTCTGAACCAGCTGAGCTTAGATTAGTGCTGCTGGATGAGAAGAAGCTTTGTGATGTCTGATAACGTGACAGCAGCGGCGTTACTCCCAGAGTTATACAGCATCTATCCGCTCATCTCTCTCTCTTTTATTGGTTCAGTCCTCAGCTGAGAGAAAACCTGCTCGGCTTGATGGATCCTTTCAGGAGATCCGATCGGTGGAAGAGGAAATTACACAAACATCATCTGCAAACTTGATCTCTGTCTCCGAGACAGATGTGTCACACTGACTGTTATTGTCAGGATAATGTCTGGTTAAAGTGTTTTCTACTTTTTGAATCATTTGAATGTACAGTAAATGGGCAAACTTTAAAACAACTGAGAGCGGAAGTGATCAGCTGATTCTCTCCTTGTGCTTCGGGATGCATCAGGCAGCCAGTGGAAAGTAAGCTCTTGAAATTGTTATACTGGAAGCAGGAATAATTGTACGTTCTGCCACGGTGCAAAAAAAAAAAAAGTTCAGGAACGTTTTGAGGAAGGGCTGCAAGGTGGCGCAGTTGGTAGCACTGTTGCCTTGCAGGAAGAAGGTCGCCGGTTCGCGTCCCAGTGGGGGCACCGGAATCTTTCTGTGTGGAGTCTCCATGTTCTCCCCGTGCAGCGTGGGTTCTCTCCGGGTTCTCCGGCTTCCTCCCACAGTCCAGAAACATGTTGAGGTT
>NW_007577763.1:545405-547709 GCF_000690725.1 Stegastes partitus
CCTTTCCTTCAGCTGAAGAAACAGAGGGAGCTGCTAATGAAGGCTCAGGCTGAGCTCAGTCTCAGTAGAAGCTGACAGCCGGCTCTCTGACACGATGGGTCTCCAGGCCTACAATGATTGAGCTGCTGTAGCAGGAAACAGCCATTACAGAGGTGCTGAAAGCAGACAAGACATCCGGTGGCATTGTGACAAGATGTTGGAGTCAGTTAGGACGGCGGAGAGCCTCTACAGGTGAAGAGTCAGGTGAAGCTATCGAGTGTTGTGACTGCAGGTGAAGGTCTTTAATGACGCTGAGATGACCGAGTCAGTGAAGGCAACCTTTGTGAGCATCTACATGAGAAACGCCAGGACCTGTGATGGATGACTGGCAGGAAATATTTCATATTTACACCAAATTCAAAGTCCTATTTGCTGACAGTGGGATCAGAGAGCAGCTTCAGGCCGGACTGGATCCTGAGCAGGAGAACCTACTGAGTGCTGCTCTCAGATCAGAGAGTCTCTACATCACAGAAGCTAAGAGCAGCATTACCTGCAACAACCATCCAGATTGTTATCTGCGGCTTCATCGACCGCCTCGTCGTTGAGAGTCGAGGCAGAATTAAAGCAGCTTCCATTACCTGACAGTGAAGATGATTCCCCGGTGAGTGGAAAGTTCACACGACGCTCTCAGTGGGATCGTCACCGGGCAAAGGGGTGACTTTAACCGGAGTGTTCAGCACAGCAGGCAGAACTGTAAGCGGCCAAATGAAGCAGCACTGGGATTTCAAAATGAGTTAAGTTATATTGTCTTCAATTGGATGAACACAAAACTTCCAAACTGTTCATTACCTGGTTGAAACTGGCCGACAGCACTTTTTTAAAAGAGCTGAGAAATCTAGTGTCATATTATCTGGTGCCCACATCGTCCAGCCTGACGAGGACAAACACCTTTAAATTAAGTTAGCCTGAAAACCACTGGATTTCCTGAAAGTGTTTCAGCGTCTCTCTACGATGCTTCCTCTGTTTTAAGGCTGCCGTCTCCAGACTTCCCAGCTGCTTCCAGTCCCGTCCTGGGATCCCTCTCCAGGCAGTTCCAGCCTCATTCAAGGAAGCTCATTTCTTCAGTGGCCGTTACTAACTCATGTCGATGTGTCCGTTCTACCTGGATGGCTGATTTGACGTGGTGATGGTGGAGCTGCTTCTATTGCATCAGTGCCACTTTTATTCAGATGAATGATCGACACTCATACAGTTGACAAGATGATATTTGTAGCCTGAAATGCAGCAGCGAGGCTTCCTTTGCAGATAAAGTTCCTCCATAGTTTGAACAAACGAGGGGAATCCTAATAGGCAGCCTGCTGCTCGGGGACTCTGCTTTAGTCTCAGTGTCTGAATCTTCTCTGGAACATTCAGGTTTCGAGACTTTAAAAAGTAAGAATGAATGAAGACAGTAAAGTCGTTGGGAATGTTTTAGCATTTCCTTTGCCTCGTTGATGGGATTAGGCCTGTCAGATTACCCAGTTCCCCTCGCAGCAGAACCCGTCCGATACCTGCGCGCTTGTTTGCCTTCAGGTCCGTGTTTGTGTTAACAGGCTGCAGTCGATGCCCAGTGGTCCTCCTTCTACACAGAACCCCTCAGGCTGGAACACAGGAACCGGCTGGCGAGCGCTCCATCTGCTTAATGAGAGCTGCTGGCAACACAACACACACACAAGGTGTGTTTTATGTGCACGTGGAGCGAGGCCTGTTCGGCAGCGGAGTGGGATGAAGTCGGAACCGTCACGGCTGAGCAGCACCAATCGGCCACCGGTCTGTCGGGCCGGAGGATCCTGTTCTTCTGGTTTAACACTCGCTCCGTTCCTTCTCTGCCCTCCAGCGTCCGAGCTCTCCTCACCGAGCACCTTTCCTTTTTGTCTTCTCATTAAACAAAATCTAAAAAAATACATTTCCTGGGAAGGAAACAGACGCTGCACAGTGTTTTCATTTAGTTTTGCACGGTTTAAATCAAAACTAACAGTGGCAATGTTTGATTTGCAAAAGATCCCACATGGATTTCTAATTTTTGGAATTAAATGTTCTTTTGCTCTTTTAGTTGAATTTGTCACATTACGAGGCACAACAGTGTTTCCCAGTTTATTACCTGAGGAGGCTGTTTCTTTGAACCGATTATTTGAGGTTAATATGAGTCATACGTCCATCTCTGCCACCGTTTTGTGGCTATTCATTCATCTTTTCACTGCTTTGTTAATTCTAAGCACTACAATTAAGTTTCTATTCATTCTTTAATCATTTTCTGCACAACCTTCCTGCACTTTGTTGTTTTGT
>NW_007577763.1:549092-562498 GCF_000690725.1 Stegastes partitus
TGTGGCTGAGCTACTTAGAGGAAGTATTATTTCTGGAAACCTCAAACCGCGAAGTCGCTCTGCAGCGTAGCGGACCGTTATGATGGACATTCCGGGTAATCGCTCCTAATATTCATATTGATTTACACTTCCAAATGAGCGGGTTAGCAAAGTGGGTCAGATCGTACATGCTCGAAATCTCTCGGAGGCCAGTGTTTTATGGGTGCAGCTCATGCATTAGCAAAGGGGGAGTTTTACACCGATCCTCTCAGCAATATTAATGCTTTATTTAAAATCTTCCTGTTGCTATTACAGCACGTTTGTATAAATCCACCCACACGGCCTTCAAATACGCCACAAGATCCGTTATTTATTTGAGAAGAGCGCAACACTGTTGTTTCAAAGTTTGCAAAATGCCGCCAGATGTATCGGAGATGATCTTAGATTGAACAAAAGCTGCTCATGCTTTACCTCTTTTTGACAGTCTTAAAGAAAAATGCGTGACAGAGGAGGACACAGGAAGTGATGTGATCTCTCTTTCGCTATTGGCCGTGATTATGATGTTTGATTATGGCGCCACCGTGGCTCAGTGTCCCATGAGAACCCCTAATGTAGTGAGAGAAAAAAGGGAAGGAAACTGGCTTTTCTCCACCGTGTTTCTCTGGATGAAGGATTGGTGTAATCAGCAGCACAACGGATAACAGGGACTGGCTGGACGCTGTGTGTATTTCACATTCACCAGAGCCTGCAGTAATGCTGTACTTTGTTCTTATCTTCCTTGGCACGTGAACAAATAGACTTGTTTGAAATATGGTATGATTTACTCGTGCATGGCTTTATTAGTGTGTGTGTGTGTGTGTGTGTGTGTGTGTGACATGACTTTCGGAGAGTACAAGGTCAAAAGACTGCATCTGTAAAAAAAACCACAAGTTGTCCCTGATTGAAATTTGGCTGCCGTACAATTCAAAGCAGAGGGCTTGTGCAGCGATACGTTGCTCCCAGAGCTCCACAGCACCATCTGCGACACTCGTTGCATCTCCTTCAGCGAGTCAAAACGGCCATCCTTCAACTGCAGAAGAAGCTGCAGGGAGCCAAGTCTGGCCAGTAGAGCTGATTTTGTGAGTGCAGCTAAAAGCTGTGTGCTGTCCTAATGGAGCGCCGGTTAACGCCACGGCTCAGGCTGCTGGCATCAGATGTTCTCCCTCAGATGCTTCAGGATGCTCCAGAAGAGCTCAGGGTGACCCCGAGGGATTCATGATGCACAACACCAAGAGTGTTCAAGGAAACAGGAAGCATGCTCCTGGTGCTCTTCTGGGCTGATGATGCCTTCTTCGTCCCTGGAGGCTGCTGTTCAGGCCCTGTGTGGTAGCTGTAGACCAGATATCTCCAACCATGGTCCTCATGAGCTACTGTCCTGCAGGTTTCTGTACTGCAGCACACCTGACTCACACTAATGGATCATTAACAGACTTGACAACAAGCTGTTGGAGATCCATTCATGTGAGTCAGGTGTATTGCAGTACGGAAACGTCTAAAACCTGCAGGACAGTAGCTCACGAGGACCAGAGCTGGAGATCCCTGCCGTAGACCCAACACCTACCACCAGCAGTCTGCCTCAGGCTTCAACACGCTGCTGCTCATGTAGGTCCGTGGTGAGATCACAACATGTGTAACAGCAGCCTGATTGCACTGTCAGGTAAAACCGTGTTACTGCTCAAACCCACAGAACCACACCACTGTGTGCACACTCAGCAGGATCAGTCTAACTCTTCAATCACACCTCGTAGAGCAGTTTTTTTATCATTCTGATTACATGCATGAAGTAGATTCATGACCCCAGATAGTTAGAACATAGACTATATAAAAGATGGACGTAGCTACCGTGACGTCACCCGTTGGTTTCTGCACTGAGAAAATGAAGCCAGGGTTTTGTTACTTCCTGGTTGACATCTTGGATTTTTGGAGCCAGTGACGCAAAAATCGTCGGAGGGGGCGGAGCCATAGGAGCAGCGATTGGTCAGACGGATTGAGAGGCGGGCCCTCTCTGCCCGCCCACATTTACCGCCTTCTGCTCGCTTCATCTGTATGGTCGCTGCCGACTGTCAATCAAGCCAGTCACGCCCCTTGCCCCGCAAAATGTTGACGATTTTTTAAAAATTCAGTATTGATTTATTTTCAGATTGGCCACCTGATCTCTGGACTTGACCATGAAAACTAATAAGAAAAAAATCCTGAGCTGTAGGAATGCAGTATTTCACGATCTGTGATCCCTTCTTTTCCAATTCAAGTCTATGGGAGCCAGGGCTTTTTGGAGCCAGCAGCTAGCGGACGTAGTGATACTGCAGGTTTTTGACACTTCTGGGTTGGCTTCATTTTTCAGGGCCGGTTGCTACGTCCATCTTTTATACAGTCTATGGGTTACAACAACAGTCTGATTAGCAGAGGGTTCGTTGAAATCATTTAGTCGATGAGATTATGAAGATGTGAACTCAGACAGAAAAACAAGAGCTTGGTTTGTCATTCTGGAGGTAGTTTATGTTCTCATCTTTCTTCAAAAAGTGAAATGCTTAACGTCACACTCTGATGTGATTAACTGATAACTTGTGGTTTCATCTCGATGGCACTCGAGAAGTTTTTCCTCTTCTGCTTTTGCAAACCAAATGTCTTCAGATTTAATTTTATAAGAGCAGAAACTTCTCCCTAGTCAGCAGTTGTCTTCATACTTTTCCTTTGACTCCAAAATAACTTAATCACAGACTTGTGCAGAACAAAGGGAGACAAGAGGAAGTGGGGATGTGTCAGCCAGGGCTTTGTCTTCTGTTGAGTGTGTGTGAAATGTGTTGTGCTCCTGCCGACGTGGTCCTGTTGTGAATTCACACGAGTGTGTCAAAACAACATATCAGACACGGCTGTGTGAAAAACGAAAGGGCAAGCTGGAAACTGTGCAGCGTTACTGCCCTGCTCATTATGAAGCCTGTGTGGAGGACTGTGGGGAGGCGGCGTCCATGCAAGAGGCTGGCATTTCGGAAAAACACGACGGTCATTCACACACAGCCTAAACACGAACAGCAGCAACATGTGAGCGCTCATGGAGGAAGGAAGGTAGCCGGTACAGTCTTCCACTCACGGTTTTCTTCTACCGTCTATTTTTGGGTTGAAGTTTTCCCTCAATCACTCCCTTTTGTTTTGTTTTTTTATCAGCTTAAAAAATTCAAAAGGTTTCGCTGTTGATGCTGAGCCACCTGAGCTTTTAGAAGCAGGAAAAACACAAATCAAATAAATAAGCTGTAGCTGTGTCATACAACAGCATCCCAGCTTCCTGTGGAGCCTCCAGCTCGCATCTTCAAGGGCTGGTTGTTTTTTTTTTTGTGCACAAACACAAAGTCAGGATGCTTTAAAAAAAAAAAAAACAGATGCCAACTGGGATGCTCGTGTCCATGTAAACGCTGATGCTGGTTTTATTCAGAGGCGTTTAAATTACCACACCATCATGGCTCCGGATCTCTGCCAAGTCCCTCCTCAAGGACGAGGGAGGAAAGAGCAGAAAGGACAGTTTTGCTCTTGACATGGTTAATCTAGTGGAGACGGACTATTTAACTCTCTGCAGTCAGTCATCAGCTGTTCTGACTTCTTGAGCTCAGGCCTGACAGCAGCCATGCTTGTCAGTCAACAGCGGAGAAGGACTGGAGTTGGGCTGAGCTGCTTGGTGTCCCACCGCTCCTCTGCAGCCACATGAATAACCCAGTGTTTATTGTCGTAGCTTTGAGGTGATTCCTGGTTACTGATCTGTGTTTTTCTGTCTCTCTTTCTCTTCTGGGTCGTGTCCTGGTGCTCTTCATTCTGGACCTTCAACTGTGGGTCATGACATGCAGGTAAGACAACTAGTTCTTCTGTAAGTGACGTCTGAGGCTACATGTGAGCTGTGTTGACCCGCTGCTCTTCACTAGCTCGCCTTCTCTTGAGTCTTGGTTTGGAGGGTGACTAAAGAAGGATTATTTTCTGTTGCTGAACACTGGGCTTGTTTGAACTTCACCTGCTGCTGCTTGTTTGTGTTGCTGCGTCTTATGCAGTGACACTCTGAGGGTTCGTCTGTGTTTGTACGGTGACTTGTACTCATCAGGTTCAGCTGCCTTAGCGGCAGGACTGCTCACAGCCCATCCACAAACATCACAGCTCAGTAGAATCAGATTCAGAACGTCAAGACAAGGTCTGTGGTCCAGTCGAAGGAGGTGCAGGCAGCAGCAGTCGTCATGAGAGGAGGTCAGATTTGCACTGATGCCACTTTTGAAATGTTGATCAAGCAGTCTATAGACGGTGGGAGAGATCATCTGACAGAAAGAGAACGTGCTTCTGATGTTGTCACGTCTGATTGTTTACCAGGCTCTAGTCCGACCCAAACTAGGCTTCACATGTGTGGTTGGATGCAATTTTAAATGTAGGCGGATTAGCATTCGAACAGATCAAAGAAAGGAAGACGTTTTAGTTGTAGATGCATCTGAACGATGTCTCGACGAACAGTTGGGTAACAAATGATTTGCTGACAGTTCATCACAGCTTCAGTGTTGTATCTCATGTCTCATATGGTATATCTGTACTAGCTCTGTATATATATACTCCTAGAATCTGCCACACACTTGTGCCACATCTGGATGTTAGGGATGGATTTCAACATTAACAGTAACAGTGAGATCACATCTAACAGCGTGCACACGTCAGATTCAGTGATGTTTTGACCAGATGTACAGCTTCAAACCAAACGTTATAATAAAGGTTTCAGAGTAAGACAGAGGCAAGCAAAGCACATCACAAACATGGTTAGACAAGCCCGGTCAGTGGTCTCAATCTGGACGTGATCTGACAGGAGATGTAGATGTGGAAACGAACGGGCTAACAAGTCTGTAGGGAGCCAACAGGAAAATCCTCTGGGTCTCTGCTTTTCTGTTCGCTTAGTTCAGGAAATGCGGCTGATTCCAGCTGCCGGGTGCAGCAGGGTGAGAAAGACGAGACTGCTGTAGGTGGAAGGTAACGTGACATTGAACTATGACTTAGGAACAGGATAAAGGATCCTGAGGTCCTCTGTTTGCTCTCTAACAGGTGCAGCAGGTTACAGATGCAGTAGCTCTGAGCCAAATCATCTTCTATACACCAGTACAACTCCTCTGTTAATAAGAACATCCCATGACAAAATGTCTGAGGGAGAGTCAGCGAGGGCATGGTTTCCACAGATGTGCGTCTAACATCTGTCTCTACGTAGCATCCAGATGGTTGTGCATGACGGTGGACAGTGGATGTAGTAACAGCCGTCACCCTGAACAAGTCGCTGTCATGACTGGTCCATGGCCTGGACTCTTCCTCTGTCTCTGGAGTCTTATCGGTTGTCCTCAGTTGAATTATCATTTGGTGTTTCTTTGAGCTGAGTTTAGTTTTTGATGATGGACTGAAAACTTTGTTGGATCTCTGTGTCTGTATCACGGCTCAGAAAAAGCAACGCATCACATTAATCCTTTTCAGCCCCTAAAATCAGTACAAATCCACATTTAACATCAGTATCGTGCCATACTTTTAGGTCTACCAGTCCTACCCTGCATCTGAGTGTTGTTCTGCTGCGGTGATGCAGTAAAACATCACCTTCACAGCACACTGGATGGATCTTATTGACAGACGTGTAAATTTAAAAAGTAAGACATCACATATCCTGTGAAAGTAAATTGGTAGTCTAACTTCGATCCCGTATCAGAACTTCTAGACTTGAGTTTCCAGTTCCTGTGTGTGTGTTGCAGCCTTCGTGTCAGGTGGCCTGGGGGTCGGTGCACCGTTAAAAACAGCCTTTTCAGAAGTTTGCATCCATGTTGAAGGAAAACCCTCCATGTTGTTCTCATGGGAAACTCACAGCGTTGTTTTATTCACCCTTCAGACACACATCAGCATGACAGAGCAGCTTTAACCCCACTAGACGGGCTCACTGGTCTCCATCTGTCACCAACAGTTTATTGTCTGAAACTAAAAACTCCTGACTTGTTGTGCAGAGATGATGCTAATCTTCTTTTCATGATGGTTCTAGATGAGTTCTTCGCTACTACGAGTCGGTGACGTTGCACATACTATAAACAGAAATAAAACAGACCATATAGAATAATAATCATTATAAAAAAACTTTAGCAAAACGGTAATGTTTTGGCAGGTGAGATGCCAAAAAGTATCTGAAAATAAGACTTCCATTTTTTCCAAAATGAAAGACTATTGTCCAGCCTGTGTTTTTAATATTTAATGAAGAATATTTCCATGTGTAAAAAACATATTTACACATATAATAATGAATAATACATCTAAGTTATCAGTGCTTACAGGGATTCTAAACTGATGAAACACTGTCATTCATTGCTGTCGAAACAGTGCCTCGTTTTCTGGGTTATCGTCACAATTTTTGTACCTAATTTTGGAAACACGTTTACGGTTATAAACTTAAATTTAACTGCATCAATTAAGTGAGTTAGATCAGTTACATCATTCTGTTATTAAGACTCAGATGGTTTCCAGCATGTCAGACATACAGAGGTGGGATAATGTTCAGTGAACCTTCACACACAGCAACCAGAACAGTTGAACTGGAGTCTTGACAAAGTGCTGCTCTGGTTAATGCAGCTACCTTCACTCTTTCTGCTATGACACGCCAAAATGCCTGCGAGACAAAAAGATCTACGACAGACAACTTTAGTCCAGCATGCTGACGGTGTTTTAGGGCCGACTTTCTCTCCTTTCTCTCTCAGTAGCACCCTTCCTCCTCCTCCTCCTCCTCCTCCTCTCTGTCTCGTAGAGCTCTGATAGATGTCTCCCCATGACAGCCTAAAGTGCAGATCTGAAGCTCCACAGCAGAAACCTTTTAACTTTATTAAACTGTCACACCATCATTCTTCATGCAGCTTACAAATGTAAAGGGTTTTTAACATGGAGGCTGATGTACAGCAGAGTAAATCTCCCCCCGCCTCCCTCCCGGTGCCATGTGATCTCCCAGTAAGAGGCTGCTGCTGGTATTACACACCGTGGGGACATTAAGTCTGTTTCAGGCACTTAATTTTAAGAGTAAGTTAATAACTCAGCAAGTTAATGTACTGAACGCACCGGGTACTTGTTGGTGTTTGGATGGTACGTTAGTGCGTTGTTTCCATACACACACTCTATGATCCAGGTCGGGTTAGTCCCAAAACTCAACTCATGTCTGGTACCGACTCAAACACGTCTGGTCACACTTGTGACTTGGTTGACTCTATTGATTGGTTGTGTACATTTGCTTGTTTTTAAGTCGATACTGCAGATGTATAAGAGATAGTGAGCAAAAAAATGAAGAATATGAGTGAATAGAAATAGACTAAGTGGTGTGAAGAGTCCAGAGAACGACAATTTAATTTACACAAAAGTATATTTCATGTCATTATTCCTATCTATTGTTGATATTTTCTTCTGTATTTTTGAAATAAACATAAGAAACCATAACATTTTTAGAAGGCATGACTAAAGTGAATCCTTTTTTGTTTTTAAAGATGATTCATTATTTTATATACATATATTTTACAATGAAAGCCTATTAAAGTAATTTTCAAATTCAGGGTTATTCTACATTTTTGCTCATTTAATAGAGGCAGTTATGGGCCATCCTCTGTACAAATAGTCTTTTAAAGGCGTCTTCCCAGGATTTGTGGTTTTGCGTTGCCTCTCACGAGCTCAGCGGTACGCCAGAGCTCGCCGCTGTCCGCTCCGTTTAAAGGGTCCAGCAATAAAGCCGCATCTCAGCTCGGATCCAAGCGCCTCTGGAAAAGTGTTGATTGAAGCCCTTGATGAAATACTGGAGGAAATAAAAGTCAACACAGCAGAAATGTCAGAGCTCATCTTTGTGTAACTGCTCGAGGGTCCATCAGCCACGCGGGTCAGATGCTGGCTGAACTGGAAAACCTCCTCAATTATTCAGTTCTGGTGAAAATGTTAGTGGAAAAAAAAGGGCAAATTATTTACAGATCTAGACTACAATTAACTCTCACTGATGCCATCATTTATTCAGTGGGTGAACACTGTGAGCAGAAAGGAAATACACTCTATAGATTATAACAGGAAACAAGACTTTCATTTAAGTTGTTCAGATCAGTTGAACTTATTTCAGGATGGTTAACCCCCAGTGACCCGACCTCGGGGGGATTCTGCCCAGTGAAACCAGATAAACATGTATTTGTCAAACTTTTCCTTTCTAAAATATGCTAAAGTCCACAGAAGGATGTTGTTCACAGGATAAAGCAGTATTTGTTGCAGATAATGAATAAAATCAAGCTTGTTTGTGTTTGTGGACTGATGGCTGTGAGCTCTTTTCTCCTCCTGCTCTGGCCTCATCCTCCAGGTAGCATCACCTGCCCTCACCTGTACGTATCCCCTCCATTGCAGCGACCACATTGTGTTGACTGTAATACAGAGAGTGTACATTTTACTGCAAACCCACGTCATCATTTTAGTTTATTCTGACTATGATGAAGCATTATTAGGATTAATGGTGCTGCTTTTGCATGAATTCTATTATTTTTTTCATTAGGTGGGAGAAATTGAAGGTGTCACACATTCATTTACATATATATATATATATGTGTGTGTAAATGTTGCAGCCAGAGGCCAATGTGAGCAGTTTGTCCCTTTCAGCTCCGTGTAGTGGTTTGGAAGCTCAGTGCAGCTCCAGCCGTCGCCATCTTGGCAGCTTGACTCTAGATTAATCCCAAATGAGTAAAGAGGTGGAGGAGTGGTGGAACATCCCTGGACTGTCTGCCCCCTGTCCCTTAAAGCCTCGGATTGTATATAACTTAAAGTCAACCCCTGTTGTCAAGAAAGTTCTCCACAGAGACCAAAGCCATTCTGTGTACCAGGCTGTGACCAGGTTGATTTCTACAGGAAGTCTAAACATTGAGCTTGATGGTGATTGGCTGACGTTTACAGCCAGCCCCATGTGGCCACTCAAGGAACTGCAGTGTTTTGGCACCTCAGTGTTTTCAGCCCTAAGAGTTGCTGCTTGATCGGGACCTTCGTGGCGTTTTTAGATGCACTTGTTCTTTACTGCTACAGTCTGAGGAGTCTGCTGAAAAAAGTCTGGCTGTGATTTTCCCATCACAGCGTATTTATTGGTTGAGGTTTGTCAATGTTTTATCTCAGAACGCTTCTGCTGTCAACCCTAAATCCGGTTTTATATCCTCCTTTCTTGGTCCAGTACACTCTGTTTCCGTGTCAGTGACAATAAAGTTTGATTTAAAGCTGCTGCACACATAAATTACCTTGACAACAACCGTTGAGGCTGTGCATGGGCTCGTCTTTGTCAGAGACGGCTCTGTGGCGGAAGATATAGAAATCAGCAAAGACGGATTGTTACAGAAGGAGCTCCAGTGAACTTACGTCAACCTGTTTAATATTGTAATGGAGGTGGAGATACGGTGGAGGCTCTGTGTGGTGGATGTGTTTTAGCTCTCTGGCAGCCTGGTCGTGATGTTACAGGCACAGAGTCAGAGTTGGTGCTTGTCCATCGTGTCGGTATTTTAATTAAAAGGTAGTGTCGTTGTGTGTTTTTCAGCATTATTCGGAACATTTTCCTTTTTTTTCTTGCAGTTGTTTCGCCTGATTAAAGCAGTCCGGTCTGACAGACGTGCTTCCATTTAGCCATTTGTACCACTTATGTCATTACAAACCTCTTAGACCGACCGAAGGTGAATTGATGACACCACAGGTAAACACTGCAGGATTCATTAATGCTGTCATCTAATGAACGTTCAGGTTAAGTGTAGCCTCGTTTGTATCCCGGCCATTAGCACCAGTGGCTGAATGCGTGATGTGGTTCAAAACCAAGTCATTTCTGTTACACAGACTCGGGCTGATAAACAAATGTCTACCGAACAGGAGGATGTTTGATCCAAGTGTGGGCCAGGACCAGGATCAAATGAACCGTGCGATGCCCGTCAAGCATGGGTGCTGCTGACAATAGCAGAGGTGCTGCTGGCGGTTTGCAGGTTGCTGCTGACTGACTGTAACCGTGATGCCGTGTATTGTGCAGCTCAGTGGAATCCAAGAGACCGTCGGCAAGAAGCACAGACAGCTGGTTGGGCGCTTGGCAACCCCTCGAGTTCTCTCTCGTAGTGTTGGAGTGCTTAGCAGGCGCCCGCTTTAATTATTTATGGGCTACAAATCATTTGGTAGTCATTAATGAATATTTGATTATGTGGGATTTTTCAAAATGTCCAACTGAAGGATGCAAAATATGATCAAGATGCTAAATGAAACCACAGCTTTGATTTACTAACTAGCTAACAAATATGAATAATGAATACAATGTAAGTTATTGGTGGTATAATGTAAATTGGTTTACAGTGTGTCATTGGGAGATCATATTGTAAACACACAAACAACAGCTTGACGTTGCTTCATGTTGGTGATACCAGACGTGTTTTAGGGGAGAGACGTCCCACCCAAAGAGTCAAACATAAGAATCAACGGATGCAAAATGGAAAAGCTGTT
Source organism: Stegastes partitus (assembly GCF_000690725.1). Taxonomy (NCBI): domain Eukaryota; kingdom Metazoa; phylum Chordata; class Actinopteri; family Pomacentridae; genus Stegastes; species Stegastes partitus. The sequence goes on from NW_007577763.1 coordinate 559,602, forward strand.
TTCATGTAAAGTCACCAAACCTTTAAAGAAATCCTCAGTAGAGTTTAATTCTATACACACATTTTTTTTAATGTCTCGGTGACTACTGAAATCGCAGTTGTTGCTTTGTACCTGTTCACTTAGGAACCGGGTCTTGTGAGGTCAGAACTGTCTGGGCTGGTACCAGATGGTTGAGCAGCAAAACCTGCCTGTTGGGACTTTGGTGGTATGTACCAATGACAGACACTTTTCCAATGAAATGATTTGATAGAAGTAGAAACACATAAAGCTGTTTCATGAGCAGACTCTGTTGCCCTGGCTAATGAACAGCCGCTCAGATCTATTGATGATGGAGCCCATTACCTTCTGTTGGCTGGTCTGCAGCCAGCTAGCCGTCCATGCCTCCACCGGTGGAGGCAGCCAGCGAGGACCAGCTGGCCCCTGCGAGGCGATCATTGTGGTCTACAGACACCCAAGACCCTGCGTCCCCCCTTCAGCTGCACCAAGGGTACGTGGGGAGGCTGCCTCACCTCAGCTTTACCCTCCAGGTCTTACTTTTGCTTTATTTCTGTTTGTCTTCCGTTGTCGTGTTAACACTGAAGTTATTGCCTGTTCAATGAAAATGATAAAACTCAACCTAACATCGATAAATTCAAATTAAGGTTTGTTTGGTTTTTTTTTTCTCCTGGTCTTTATTTTAAAAAATAAATAAAAAAACAAAGATAATGCATGATCAGTAAGTGTTACTATAGATATAATATTGTGATGGATTTATCACCTTTATTATCCTGCCCTAGTTTCTCTAAAATAGCTCCTCACCATCGTAGGTAATAAACTGCATGCAGTGACAGGAAGTCGAGCACCACGGCTGGTTGTTTGGTTCCTCTCGTTACAGTGATGTAATTTAGTGGAGCAGTGCTGGGCTTGGCATCAACCTCAACAGCTCAGAAAGAAAAAGATCCAAACTTAATAATGGATGAGTGACCCGTACACACTGCATCTGTCACATCAAGTTGCTGTCTGTTGTGTGAGCGCTACCATCCACTGTGAGGTCATGACCTTAGCCCAGAAGCTAAACGCCCGTCGACGCTCTTATTTGGTCTAGACAGGATCTCCGTTCATTTACATCGTCTTGACCTCCCGGATCTCTGTCCACTCCGGCCACGGCTGCACTAATAGAGCTGATTTGGCTCCTCTCAGGGAGCTGAGAGTTGAATCAATTAGCTTCTTTTGTCTCCCACAGGAGCACGCTACCTAGAAAAGCGTACACCCTGACCAAGCATATTGGATTCACTTTAACACGGTTCTGATGTTGGCAAGCAGCCTGGATGGTGAGATGTGCCAGACTGGGAGGGAGAGAGGAGGGAGGACGGGGTCAGAGTGTGAAAGAAGGGAGGAAATAATGGCGATAGATGGGTGGAGAGAACGAGCAGGTTGAATCTGCATAGTTTCTTGTGTTTGTGGTTGATATCAGCGGTGGTGCTCCTCAGCGTCCTTCGATTGGGGTCAGATGATGATTGAATCCATCATTCAGTCACTGCTGGTGTTTGTCAGAGCAGGTAGTGAGTCTGTCTCCACTGTGTTACTCTCTTTATTCCATTCTCTTCTCTCCTCGCCCACACCTCCTCTTTTCTTTATTCTGCTGGTGTAACGCTCGCTGCCTGTCCTGAATTTCCAAGTGCTGCTGGGATGTTTCCTCTCAGGGGCAGAGAGTTGCCGTTTTATAAACTTGATTCTTTCCCATGGCGGAAATGACAGCTCACCTCCTGCATGAGGCTCGAGGAAATTAACGCACCTGACTGAACGCATTGTCATTCTGATCCCGACAGACTGAGATCAACCCAAAGATCATCAAATCATGGCGGCGATCTTGTTGGGTCGACAGATTAATCATCACAGCCGCTGAACTGTGCTGGCCGCCGATGTGCCTGGCCGCGGCTGATGAGAGGATGATAGCCGGAGATACGCTCTGTCACTCAGAGCTTCATCACATCTGGGAATCGGCTTCTATCTGCGTCCTCGGTCTTCTCCATCTTCCACAGCTCGACAGCTCATCCACCCACGTCGTGTGTGTGTGTGTCGAGTGTGTTTTCACATGTTTGCAATGCCGAGTCCAGATGTAATCCAGCACAGACTCTCGTCGAGGTTTTCTTTAATCTGTGTGTATTTTAGGTGAATGTAGGCGTCGATATAATAACATCACAGGATTGCTTTCTGTAAATCAGATCCCATCGCGGGCCGTATACAAGCAGCTCCTCTTCTTCCTCCTCAGTCGATAAATGTTTATCATCTGCTGAGGCGATTACAGCAGGTAGCGCTTTGTTCCAACTCCTCTGTCTCTCACTAACAGGGCCAGCTGTTAATTCATCATCCTCGTTGGCAGAGAACAATGTGACAGCACAAGTAATGTAATTGGAACAAAACAAATGAGGAAACCTTCTCCAACGACAACATGAACCGATATTCAGGACTTTGAATGATTTTTGTTTGTTTAATACAGCATCGTACCGTAGCTTACTACGCTCATTACAGCGCGTTCCAGCTTTTGTTCCAGATATTGGACTGAGCTTTGCTTCCTCTAATGTCAGCTTTGTGATATTTAATTGTAAAAAAGACCCATCTGGTCTGCAGCCTGCTTGTGCTGGGGAGGCATGTGAAGGTGGTGTCATATGGAGGTTTAGGAGCTCAGAAGAAGAAGAAAGCTGCCAAAACGGTGCAGTGATGTTAAACGTTCTGTTCACTGAGATGATCAGAGATCCAGATCTGCTCAGTCTGCCGCCGTCGTCTCATCAAACAGAGCTCATGTTTTGAAGTTCACAGAAGCAGAGTTTCATACTGTTCATATAAACCCTTGTTTTGTTGAGGTAACTAGCAGCAGGAAACGCTGAAAAAAAATAATAAATCAAGCAAGAAAACAT
>NW_007577763.1:563133-565082 GCF_000690725.1 Stegastes partitus
GTGAATAGTAAAGCAGAATTTGGTGGTGATTCATTTCAAATGATTAATCTTGGACACTCTCAGCTACTGAGCATGTGGTGGTTGGTGTGATCTGCTTGTTGGCCAACATTTAATCCCTTATAGTCACAGTGATTTACTGAAAAAAACACAAAGCAGCATCCCTACAAAACAATGTGGAAGATCAGTGTCATTGTTTTTTGGGGTCAGTTGTCTTCGCCAAAGACACTCAAACACCAATGACACTGGATGAGCTCCGTCCTGGAAAACTAACTGACTGACAGTATCTTTGAATCACAGAAGAAGAAGAAGAAGAAGAAGAAGAAGAAGAAAAAGAAGAAATAAATTAACATTGATTCAAAGTAGGGCTGCAAGGTGTCTCGGTGGTTTGCACCGTTACCTCGCAGCTAGAAGGTCACCAGTTCGCATCCCAGTGAGGACACCCGGGATCTTCCCCCACAACCCTAGTGAGGATTAAGGTGTAGAGATGATGGATGGATGGTTCAAAGTACAGAAATGCCAGAAAAAGCATCAACAAAGCAGCGAGAAAGTCAAACCTACACTACAAAAGGAAGCTCTACGCTGAGGGAAGAACAGTCAGGAGGAAATGAAATATCACGAGAACAGTTGCATAAAATGTGTTTGTTGACCGAGATGTTGGACAAGCTCGAGTGTGAATCTGAAGAAAGCGCATGAGGAAAAGTAAAACTTTAGAGATGAACTGACGGTCGTGACCAACATACAGCTTTTGATTGAGTCACATCTGTCGAGGAGAATCATCACTGTTTGTTTTGGGATGTAAAGAAAACGGTTTTACATTCATGCGTACGTCACAGTTTACCTTGATGAGCTCGAACTAGCATCTTTGGTAGCAGCAGATTCCTCAGAGACGATGTGTTGTCTGAGCAGCAGGAGGTCTGTGGTTCAGTCCTTCGGTCTGCTTCTCATTGAGCTCTGAGGGCCCAGATGAAGAGTGGAGGTGGTGCTACGCTTCACTGCTGCTTTACAGTTCAGTCACACATTGTGATTAGTTTTCATGTATTTAACAACATAATCTTTAATTTAAATGATCTTGACTCTGTGTTTTATTCTAAACACTGTAAACACAAATGGCTAAAAGAATGAGATGCACTTGTTCAGTGTTTGAGATCAATAATTCACTGTAACATTCATCTCATTTCCTCAGACTTGAACATTGTGACGGTGGAATCGTAGAAAATAAATTCAAGGGCACGTTTTGAATAGACAGCCGGAGTAATAAATGTAAGAGTATAGTTTTCAAAAGACAAAGAAGTGCCTTTATTTCCAGCTTGGAGGCAGATATAACAGTAATGCTGGTCTTTTTAAAATGGTGCCAATGTTTCATTGTTTCCGTTCATAAAACACTTTGGTTGGCAAAATGCTTCTGTTAATATTTACTCAGTCATGCCAGTAGCTGCTTTTGGCTGCAGTCAGCTGCCAGCGACTGTCCCTGCCAACGCTTCAGACAACAGCTGGCAGCGGCAGACTCCATGGAAAAGTTTCCAAACTTTCAAGGCTTGAACGGACAACAAAACCGTTAGAGAAACTCAGACGTGCAGTTCAGGACAGAAGAACTCCAGACACACCTGTTAGCTTCTCTCACATATATAACATCCTGGTACTGCGGGTACCAATGAAGCTGTTTTTATTCACGTGTTTTCTGTTTCAGTTGTCAGACAACAGGATGAGTGTAGTGACAGAAACGCTGCTCGTTAAGAGCACACGTTAACCGGGAGTCACTTTGGAGCTGCCGCTCTGCGGCATCCTGATTTTCTTCAGATGTCGTTTGACAAACTCCCCGTAAACATAAAGACAACCGCTGTGCTGCGATTTGCTTCCAGAGCCAGAGAGCAACAAAGAGAAGAAGAAGAGAGTTGCTGTTGACAGAACCTTGGATTTCTTATATCATGAGCCCTCGTTTTTTAATTTAG
>NW_007577763.1:565509-568676 GCF_000690725.1 Stegastes partitus
TGTCCGTAGGTGTGAATGTGAGTGTGCTTGGTTGTCTGTCTCTAAGTGTAGCCCTGTGATAGACTGGTTACCTGTCCAGGTGAACCTGCCTTCACTCTGAGTCAGCTGGGATAGACTCCAGCCCCCCAGGACCCCAGTGAGGATTAAGGTGTAGAGATAATGGATGGATGAATGGATTATTCTGTATAATACTTTGGATTTTTTGATAGAAAGAATTACTGTTCTTGTTATTTTGGGGCGGCTGTGGCTCAGGTGGTAGCCACAGGTTTTCCTTCAGTCGCAAGGTTGGTGGTTCAAGTGTCCTTGGGCAAGACACTGAACCCAAAGTTGCTCCCAGTGGCAGGCAGCTCCTTGCATGGCAGCTCTGTCGGCATTAGTGTGCGAACGTGTGAATGAGAAACACACTGTACAGCGCTTTGGATAGAAGCTAATATAAGTGCATTTATTCTGACGTGAAAATCATCCCTGTGGTGGTTGATATTGTTTTCCTGAGAGTGTGAGGGTGTGTGATGTGGACAACAGGGTCAGTGTGTTCATCTGAGCCTCACGAGGACACCATGTTGGGTTGTGCTCCCTGTGTGGAGACAGCTTGGGTTTCTCATTAGTTTTCTCCCCATGTATGGTGGATTATCGTGGCTTTGGAGCCCACAGTAAACACACACAGAGGTGCACGAGCACACATGGTGCAGCTTGTCATGCGTCTCCAGTGTCACATGAATGTTTTTATGCCTCTCCCACAGTCGGCCGTAATCTTTAAAAGTCACAGTAACACAACTGATGGACTGTTCTGGTCCAAACAGCGGCTGTTCCCCCGTCAGGGAAAAATAAAAACCAATACTGAACGGATGTGCACGGCCGAGTCTGTAACAGGAGCTCAGTGTCTCCATCCCGGCCTGGTTTCTACAGTCATGAAAATAAAGAAACTTGGTGTTTCCAGTCGTATAAAACCTTCATCCAACACCCTTAAAAGTTGTAATGTAAGGATTTATTGTGTAGGGAAACAAAGGCCCACACGGAGAGGTTTGTTGTGTAACGGCAGCGGGGATCACTTTTAATAAGATCTGAGAACATCCACTCTTTGATCTGACATTAATTAAATTAGCTTTGTCAAGTCATCGCAGGATTTGCCTTTTGGGATTTCAGCAGCGTCGAGTATTTCACCCTGAGCCTGCAGTTTGTCACATGCACGGATATGCAAGCATCAGTTGTTGTATAATCTTTCAAGTACTTTGAACCAGTTCACGGTGCTAAAATGTTGACGTGGAACTGTGAGGTCAGCTCAGGCTGCGTGGTGTTACACAGAGTAGTGGTTTCAAATTCTTTAGTTTGAAGTGGGAGCTGAGGTGTTGTGTAAGCATTAACAATGAGAAAACTGCTAATTCGCTAAGCTGCTGGTCATTCTTTGACTCCGTGGAGGAGCTGGTGTAATATTGATGGGGGCAGAGAAGAAGTGACAGGGAAGGATGAGGAGGATCAGCTTCTGATCCTGATCAAGTTTCCATTGATTAGTGTCTCTATTGGATTTAGCAGAAATGTCGGTATTCTGAAAGCGCCTACGAGCAGTGAATTAGAGAAGGATGAACCAGTGTGGCTGGATGGAAATGTTCTCCTGGGTCCTGGTGATGCTCTTGTTCTCCGCTGCAACAAGGTTAAACCAGCACAGGTTTAGCAAAAACAAGATTTTCAGGAAATGTGAAGTTGCTCTTGGAGCAGCAGCAGCGACGTGCTGCAAAGCTGGAACGAGAGAAGAAAAGTAATCGTCGTGCGTCAGACGATAACAGTAAAACGATATATTTTCTGCCAGCTTCGGTGTTCTGAGGATGACCTACAGCAAGCGCTAATGAATATTCCCCCAGCTCGTAATGAAGAAGCAGTGGCATGCCATCTATTTCCCTCTCGGGGGAGCTGGAGAACATGCCCCAGGAAAGGCATGACCCGCAGCTGAAAATACATCCCAGGAGTTGTGTTGCACACGAGCAGCAGAGAGGCAGCAGAGAGGCAGCAGAGCTACCGGGATGAAAGAACATGCGATGTGACGGAGGAGTGTCACGTGACTGCCTGAACGTTGCTGCGAGATCTGGATCTGTGTTTCTTCTTCATCCATTCGAACTGAGCCGAACAGTTGCCACACTGCTGTTAACAAGCTGCATCAAAAGAAGCCGAGTCCGTTTGTTGTTCCTCCGCCGACGCTCTGTGACGCGACTCGCTCGCCACCGAACCTCTGCGTCCTTTAAACTACGAGCTGCTGCATCCACAGTCACTCGAATCAGAAACTTCCAAAGCACAAAGCACAACTGCAGATACTTTTTAGCTGATCCACTACACCATCCTTTTGTCAGATATTTATGTGTTTATATTGTTTTGTTGTCGGGCTTTACGCTCATGAGATGTTAGTAGGAGTAGAGTAATGATTGTTGGTTGATTGATTAGTATGCTTTAACATTCACACCTATGGACAATTTAGAATCACCAATTAACCTCAACATGTTTCTGGACTGTGGGAGGAAGCCGGAGAACCAGGAGAGAACATGGAGACTCCACGCAGAAAGATCCTGGGTGTCCACACCGTGACGCAAACCGGTGACCTTCTAGCTGTGAGGCGACGATGCTAACCACCGATCCACCTTGCAGCCCCATGTTGGCCAGCAAAGAGCATTGTGGGAGGTCAAGGGCTACCATGAGGAGGTCCTGTGTGAGGCCTGACGCCGGCCAGCCAGAGCTCTGCTTCTGTTAGCGAGCTGAAGTGTCCGGTGGCTGAAAACCTGATGATGTCGTTGGAGCAGCCGTCTGGTTTGTTGTTGGAGCGGCTGATGATGTCCACTTGGTTTAGTTTGTGTTATGATTGATTAATAAGGCTGCTGGTTATCGGTAAAGAATTTCGCCCACTAGATGTCCAGAACTCATTCGGGAGTCGTCATCTTTTTTGTGGGATTGTGTGTTTGCCGGTTTTTAAATGAGGCTTGTTACGCACAGATCATTAGCCTCAACCATGTCCACGCTGTCCACTGGGTCGTTGTAGCATCACAACAACATCACAGCAAACAGAAGGCTTTGATTAGAGGCGTTCCTCTGCCTTTCACTGTGAACATTACACATGTCTCATATTCCTACTTTAACATCCGTTCCACACCAAGTCTGTGTTGTGAGATATCTGTAAAACTTTTACA
>NW_007577763.1:569507-583869 GCF_000690725.1 Stegastes partitus
CACACAGAATCCTGATTTGCTGCATGCACATAACGGCGCCAGAAGAACAGAAACTGAACCCTTTATCCCACCGTGTGAAGATAAGGAGCCGGCGACGGCATCTGTAGGATGGTGGGATGTAGGTGTGTGCTTGTGTTTTGATGACCAGACATGTAACGGTTCCTTTAAGGAAGCAGAGTGAGTTTCAGGGTTGATCTCCTGCCGGCTCTCCGTAGGACCTGCTAGTTCAGTAGAAACATAAACCATAGAGTTAAGAGAGTCTCTGAGGGTCAGACAGGTATCGACCGGCCTCAGTGCGGTGATAGATATGTGTTTTGACAAGAGAACATCTGTGAAAGCTTCACCTTCCTCCCACCTTTCAGCTCGGTGTATTATTTTAATCACTCCGAAACTGGTGGCTGAACTCAGACTTCACTCTGGATGTCAGTGAATGGACCAACATGGTGGGACAGTCAGGAAATAATTTACTGTTTTACATTGTCATCTCGGTTTAAAGTAGGTGATAATTTATTTGATTTTGCTGTTTTTGTTGCTGAATGTTCCACTCCTATGTGCTGTCAATTGTGATAACTGCATTTGCTCACCTGGGCCACAAAGTACCTTCTTTAACAGGCCAGCAGTAGTTTCTGTAGTCCTGAACATCTACTCTAAGTGATCTGTGATCCGTGTCATGGCACTTCCATCATGTATGTGTTATTCTTTTAAAGGCAAATTAGATAATAATTGACTTTGTTAATAGTGACTGTAGTTGCTCTCTTTTGTAAAAGCAATTCTGACAATTTAGGGAAATGACAACAACACTTTGCTGCAAAGTGCCACCTGGCAGTAATTTGTTTTGTAATTTGCTCTAGTGGTGGAAGAACTGGACATGCATGCCAGTGTGAGCCCATGTAGCTGTGGTCTGCTGACAATAATAATAAGAATAAGAATAATAGTTGGGCTGCAAGGTGGCGCAGTTGGTTTGAACCGTTGCCTCGCAGCAAGAAGGCCCCGTGAGGACACCTGGGATCTTTCTGCGTGGAGTCTCCATGTTCTCCCCGTGCAGCGTGGGTTCTCTCTGGATTCTCCAGCTTCCTCCCACAGTCCAGAAACATGCTGAGGTTAATTGGTGATTCTAAATTGTCCGTAGGTGTGAATGTGAGTGTGCCTGGTTGTCTGTCTCTAAGTGTAGCCCTGTGATAGACTGGTTACCTGTCCAGGTGAACCTGCCTTCACCCTGAGTCAGCTGGGATAGACTCCAGCCCCCCGTGACCCTAGTGAGGATTAAGGTGTAGAGATGATGGATGGATAGATAATAATAGTTTTCTCTTATAGTCTCCAAATAGGACTTTAAATACAAAACCAAAGCATTTTGGTAAAGTAGCTTTGATGCTGACAGTACCTATTTGCTGAGAGCAATAACTGTGCGTCATTATCATGATGCTCTACCTGCAGCCTGCAGTGATTCCACATGAGGCCGGTCTGTCTGACCAACCAGAGGCTCCATCAGTATTTACACTGATCGTATTGGAGTAGATCTACTCTTCCCGGTTCTCTCTCCATCTCCTCTCCTCTGCTCAACCTCCCCTTTTTTTCCACACTCTGTTTCAACGCCAACCAAATCAATCTGTCTAATAGAGCACATTTCATAGCTCAAAATGCAACGTTCAGAGAGCAAACACGATTAAGGGGGAATGTGGAATCTCTTTCTCCCATAAATCACCTCGTGTCAGTGCTGCAGACGTTCTGAGCTCCACGCTGCTCGTCACACTGATCCACTCAGCTGAGCTTCACAGAGCTCCTGATCAGACGCTCTGACACCGACTCCTCTTATTTATTCTGCTTGAAGTAATACAGTTACATTATTATGTCATTAACAAGTTACACACTCCTAATGCTAAGTGGCAGAGCTTCTGATATATTTGGATGAACACTTGCTGTGAATATCAACATTTATTACAAATTTAAAATGTTGGTTTACATCCAGACAGTTTTGTGACCGGCAGCAGAGCGACCAGGTGATGTCGTGTCTCATCCACCGGTGAGATGAAGCCGCCTCTAGGTACATATTCTATGGACCCAATTTCATATCCGATATGGGGCTTGTCATCCTCATCTCACATTCGCCCTATCAGATAAATCGCAAATCAATGTGTCACAATCTGCAAAAAAAAATATGTCATCCTGTCAGCGTTTGAAAAATTCAAGATGCTGTTATTCTTGCAGATGACATTTAACATTCCCGGTAAATCTGCAGCCCTCCTCCCCGCTCAGAAGGTCAAGCTCCACACGGAGGCACATTACGTACGTTTGTGGAGTTTGTGTGGACGAGCGGCTTCAGATGTGAGAGATGTGCCGTGACTGGTGCTGCAGGGGCTGATAAGGACCAATAAAACACTCTGTGTAGCTGTAAACCTGTGAAGGGAGAAGAATGAGTCTGATTGGAGAGTCCGGTCACATCTCAGAGAGCGACGGAGGGAGACAGCAGCAGGACCGCCACCCAGGAGCCGAGGCGTTTGGGATGAAGCTGCTCCTGGTAAAATAAATCAGAAGTGAGGGACGGCGAGCGTTATTGTTGTTTCTGTGGCGATGAGGCTGCTCTATGCGTGTCTCTGGCAAACTGGCTCTTTAATAAAGGAACGAGAGGAAGACATTTGTTTGAGTTCAGATCTGATCCCGTCAGCGTTCGACCTGTTTGGCTGTTTGGTGGCAGGCTTTATTTGTTTGTCACAGATTTGCAAGTTGACAAACGAGAGCTTGACCCTTAACGAGAAGCTTGAAGTGTAAACAGAAAAACAGATGCACTGGAAAGAGTTAACAAAAACAAAAACACAGTGAATGCGTGTTGACAGTGTGAACTCACTTCACGAGTTCAGTCTGTTGAGTTTAACCTCAGACTCACTCAGAGGATTGAACTGAGGATCGTAGCTGAGCTGAAGGAGAACAGACAGAGAGCGATGAAATATCTGCTTTATTTCTCCTCAATGTGTTATTTAGGTTTTCCTGCAGTGCATTGTATGTTTATGTTGAAGTTTGCATCTCATGTAGGTGACAGTCGGGCTGAACGGTTAATTCATGTTTAAAAAATTATTCAAGTGCAAAATCTAAATGACAATACCTGCAACGTTTCATAACATGCCATCATAATGATACCATGAAGTGTAAAATAGAGTCTGCAGATCATGTTCAGATCGCAGCAAAAACAAAATAATAAATACAAAAAGACAAAATGCCACTTCTAAGTCAGGCAACGAACATGAGCACAAGGATAAAAATAATAATGATAGAAAATCACTAAAAATATGAATAAGTTAATAGATGAAGAGAATACAATGAACAATAAAGTAAAAAAAGAAAAGATAAATACAGATATATCGTCATCACGTTTACTTTTTGTGTTTCATGGAAAATAAATACAAAATTCACCATTTCAATAACAACATTTTTGCAATAAAAATATGATTTATTTTATGTGTGACGTTCCGGGTGATCAGAGGGAACAAGGACACCTCTGACTGTTATTTCTGGTGCTCGTCCTGCTCCGTCCGTCCTCTCTCTGGGTTTAATGTTTATTGTATATTGTCGGTTGCATTAAGAGTTCAGAGGAACACGCACGAAGAGAAACCGTCTAATGAGATGGACAGAAATCTAGTTTTGTGCCGCCGTTAATGAGAGCCAGGTAGACTCTGTGTGAGCCTCTTTCTCTCCCACACCGGAGGCTTTTAAAGGCGAACCCTGATAAGCAGCGGCAGTTATTTATATGGTAATTCACCAAAGAAACACATCACACATTAGAACACCCACAGTTTAGCCGAGTGGAAATGAGATATTCTCCGTGTGTGTCGGGTATCTGTGCGTTCGCGTGGCTCTGTTTTGTCATTGCGGTGATATTATTTAAGCTTTAAAAGCCGCAGACTCTTCCCACATTAGTTTGTCATTTCAGAAGTCCCACCGCTTCGTTTGCGCATCTGTCAAATCAATTAGTCCCCCTGCCACTCAGGTCAAGAAATGTGAACTGGAAGCAGCAGACGTTTTAGTTTTAGTCAATGGAAATGAAATACGCTGGACTTACGACGGAGCATCAGCAGTCTCGGTAACACAACGCCTCGCTGCAGGCAGCACGGCTCAGCCGACGTCTGTCCACTTCCTACATCATCATATTGTCCTGACTCACCTCTTTTTTCGTGCCAGATCCTCAGCAGCCTGTTACGCATTTAATGGTTTCATTTTGGAAACGGACTCGTATCTCCGTGGCCGGAGGGTCACAGTCCGGATTTCTGCCAGCAGTAAATAAATAAAAGCAGACGATTGGACGGCGTCTCAGAACAAACTGCTCAAATTGATTGAGGTCGGCAGTAACGCTTTTATCAAACATGAACAAGCTGCATGGTGCCTGGTCCACTTTTTGGGCCACTGAAAGGAAGAATATCAATAAATATCATCTTTGGAATATCGTTGGTGCGTTCGCTCTGATCGTAGGACTGAGACGGACGTAGACCGGATTCAACTCTAACTCTAGCAGTTCTTCATGTGGGACCCACAGTGATTTTGACATGTTTTGGACACGGGCACCCCCCGTACTACCTATGTTTATTTTTATTTGTATTATTATTGTGATGGATGATTTTTTTGTTTACTTCTCTGCGAATGTGCGTTTACACAGGAAATGGCAACTGTAATGTGAAGGCAGAATCGTGTAATTGTATTGAGTAGAGCTCACTCAGGCACTTAGGGCAGCCTGGGGGTCCTTTTAGGGAGTTACGGGGTCCTTCACTAGCCTAGTCTGTAGTAGTAGCCGGTAGTAGCCTGAAGTAGCATGAAGCACGCCGCCACATCGCGGAGACAGGTGTGTGCATTTTTTGTATTGCCGGTTCCAGGATGGAATAAAAGACGTTTCAAACTCATGCACGCCTGGACGTCCCCTGTTTGTCCAAGTGTGTAACATTCAGATTGTCACTCTTCACACAGACATATTGTTATTATTATTATTTTATTTGTGGATTTTTGTCGTTGCTTCTCTGTTTCTGTTAAATCCAATATTTGATTAGAATTAAAGGATCGTGCATGAATGTTTCGGAGACGATCACCCATTTAACCACTCAGTCACACAGCATCTCATAATAACAGTTTATTCTTCATGCGTGTTTTTAAGCTAAAGAAGTCAAACCAGTTCACTTCACCCAATCAGTCCACTCGAGCTTTAAAGTTTTACCAGTTTGTTGCTTTTCACTGGTCCGATCCCAGTTTCCAACTCACAAACTTACAGACTTTGTGGGTTCCAGCTAATGCAGTCGTCCTCCGATGTATTCGTCCCCTTCCATTAAAGAAAAGGCAAAATTCAAAACGGTCACTCAAATAACTAGAAACTAAAAAAAGTAATAATAAATAAAATTTGTTAAATTGTAATTTAGTGAAATAAGACGTTGCTTTTGAATTGTGGTTGAAAAGAATAATTTAAAAAAACAAACAAAACTAAAAATGAGAGCCCTTTGCTGATGAGCAGTGAAACCAGAATACCTGTCAACAGGTGCACAAGTCTGACTGAGAGTTATAGGAAACACCTGATGATGGCAGTGATTGGCTCAAAGGGTTGTTCAACTAAATGTTAGTTTATGGGTCCCATCATGTTTGTTTGCTGTTTTTTTTGTTGTTGTGTTTTTTTTTTATATTTCTGCTGAACCACAATTCAAGCAACGTCATGATGTTCATTAATTTTTTTATTTATTTGTACTTTTTTCAGTTTCAGCTTATTTCGGTGACAGCTGTTTGTTTCCTTCTTGAATAGGAGGGTGTGAATACATCTGAGGACGACCGTATGTGTCCACAGGTTTTTGGTTTTAGATGCGAGTGCTGCAATCCAGCATGTGATGCCAGATGAGGAACAACTAGAAGGTGTGACAGTAGAATAATGAAAGCTGCTCTTTAACATGAACACTACTCAGGATTCTTACAAACTTCAGCTGCACCTGATTGGATGCTTTAGTCAAAAAAATATCAGAAGAACACTTATTTTCTTGGTGAGAAATAAGCTATCAGCAGAGTTTAAAAGTGTTTTTTTGATTCCCAGAGACATCGAGCACACTTTCCGACACCGGGCCACCACAATGCGTTGTAAAGCTGCTTACTGAGACAATGAATGGGAAGCGATTGGTTCTGTGGAGAAGTGAAACCAGAGTTCAGGACTTTGGTGCGACTCTTCAGCACCATGGACAGCGTCTCTGGGGGAGCAGCTGTCCATGGTGCTGAACTCCACCAGCTCCATTCTCTTGCTGCACTATTATTTTTTTTACTTTAGCTTTTGTTGTTATCAAGTTGTGACACATCCCACCTGATGCCTCCCTCTGTGTAGACTCACTGAATTTAATATTTAAAATCAAAACCTTACAGCGACCTTATTGGCTGCTGTCCTCGATAAATTTGGCGTTTTAAAAGCTCTCCAGAGTTCTGCTTTGTTTTTGCTTTATTCTGAGCAGAGGGATCAACAGTGACTCAGACTGTAGCCGCACGGCAGACGTAGTTTATGTTCATGCAGAGATCAGGTAGCCCTTCTTCCTGCTTACTCGGCACTAAAATATATCATCTCCAGAAGTGGGCAAGTATTATGATATGCAGTAAATCCAAGATTGCTTACACTTTACTTTCTACACTTGAATGCATCACAGTACCTTTGCATTTTCAGCCGGCCTCAAATGCCACCAACGTCAGTTCATCTGCCCTCCACCTACTAAACTTTCACTTTCTCGTCGGGCTCTCGGTCGAAAACACACATTTGTCACCAGTCGCGGACGTTATCTCCGTCAGGATGCCCATCAGCCGAAGCGTCGTAGCACAGATAAAGTCAGCGGGTCGGCCGCGAGCACTTATCTGTGCTGTCTGATGCTGATCTAAGGCGGCACGCTCAGGCTATTAGCTCGTTTGATTATCTGTACACATCGATTGCTGCTTAAAACCAGTCGAGTACAGTATCCTCTTATCAGCCTTAATGGGGGTGTAGGTGGTGCTCAGCCTCATTCAGACGGACGGAGGGAGATTAAACGTCTTAATGTGACTAACAAACCCCAGTGACTGATGCTCCTGGTTCTGTCTCATCCTCAATAGTTGGCCTCCCTGACACATCTGATTTTTACTCTGCACCACAACTTGCCCTGGCACGATAAATAATGTATTCTGTTGGTTGTGTTGTTGGTTCGGAGGGACTGGATATTTCCTGTCTGTTGGCAGCTGTGTCACTGCAGTGAGCGGAGAGCAAACACTAGACAACAGTGACAGGTCTGTGGACTCCAGGTTCACTCTCCACAGGCTGCACGGCAGCGAGGGCTGTTGTTTTAATGTCATGTGTCATGCTGGCAGTGTCAGCCCGGGCTCCGGGAGTGGATGTGACCCACTAAGAGGTTAAGGGAGAGGCAGCAGGCTGGAGGCCAGGGCAGAGCAACACAACGTGATCCACTGCCAAGGCTACACACCTACACACAGACACACACTGCTGCTCTGCCAGAGGTTAGTCAGCCGGCCAACAGCAAAGAAAGATGCCCACCACTGAACCAGCCGACTGGCATAAAGAGCCTTTAGCCACGACCAAGGACGAGGAGCAGCCTGTCGCAGCAGGAGAGGCTGGACGGCAGCAGCAGGGGAGCAGAGAGCCCTAACCTGTCCCAAAGGTAGCACACGAGACCGGCACAGGCAGCGGTGGAGGTTTAAAGTGACAACCTGGATCTGTGGAGCCGACTCAGTCCCAGAGGACGGGCTGGCTGGACGAGGCAGGGGATAGATGTGCAGGTGATATTTTATTCAGCGCTCTGCAGCAGCCGTACAGATTGATGCGCTGTGATCACTGCCATCTCTGCCACATCCAATCCCTCGCTCTCCCTCGGCTCCCCGCAAGTATGAAATCGAGATGAGACAGCTATTAGGGGAACACTGACCGTCTCATCGGCATCAGATCCAAGTTTAGCATTTTTAAAGCTTGGTCAGAGCAGTTCAACCCTTTGAACCGCGGCCGTTCTGGAGGTGTTTTCTGCTGCAGTCACATCTTTCCTCGACGTGAATCATTTTCTGGCCCAATAGAAGGTAAATGGAAACATCGCAGCCACGACTAGAAGCAGAGAGAGCTCTCAGATATGTTCTGTGCAGCGTGATGAAGCTCTAATGCCACAAATCTAAACATAGGAAGAAAATAAGTATACACTGGACTTATTTCATTATCTAAATCCTGGACTCAGCGCATACCCCACGATTGTTCCTGTTACTGGGACTGGATAAACATGATGACAATGGATGTATTAGAACTTACATTTTTAACTGGCTTCCACACTTTTCACCTGTTTCCTCTGTGGACACACGGCCTGCAGCTCAGACCAAAGGGCCGTTATGTATTTATTTACATGTGTTTGTTGTTTTTGGTTTTTACAGTAGCTGATTACAGAAAATGCTTTACTTTGGTGAAATATCTAAATTTTGGGCTGCTATTTGGTTTTATTTTCTGACTGAAGTCACATCACAGAAGAGCAGCTCAAAGAAAAAAATCCAACAATCCTCATTTTTGCTGTTTCCGGCTCTGATAACTGACATAATTTTGGCGATTGTAAAAGACAACACGCCTTTCAAACCCACTGGCAGGTTTTGGTTCAGAAGGTCGAGGCCTCTTAGAGCCTGTTACCAGTATAACCATCAGCTCAGAGTTCAGACCAGTGGTTTCTGGTTAATACTAGTGACCAGGTAAAAAGGAGTTCTCAAATGTAAAATTAAATTGGAATTAATTATAACAAAAAAATCCTTAAATTAATAATAACGATCATGTTCTTTTGCTATATTAGCAATATTTGTATTATTAACAGATTTAATATTAGTCTTATTTACTAATTCTACACTTCCTGGATGCGGGCGTGGCCACATAAGTGTGTCTGTAGCTCGAAAAGCTTTTCGTGATCATGTGACCTCGGCCCGGGCTCTGATTGGCAGCTGCAGACTTTCTCACGGGGCGCAGCTCGGTGCGTCCCGGACCCGCCCACTTTTGCTGTTAGCCAATTAATTTTCCTTTGATTTGCTCTTGTCTTCTGTGGTTGGATATCAGAACTGTCCTTTGTCGTTCTTACGACTGTGCTTTCTGACCCGTCACGGCCGTTCCTCTCCTCTGCTACTAGATCACAGCTACTGACTGACGGCTTAGTGCGTCGGCCTGCCGTCAATGGAGAAAAGACTGCTCATAGAAAAGAGCATGTGTAGAATTCATGTAACTGGGTTTAACCTCAGACAAATCTGACATGAGAACGCCCTAGTTCATTATTCTTAAAGTAATTTTTGGCTGCTGTCAGAGCACCACAGCCACCAAACAGCAGCTACCACAGCCTGCTATGTGGGGCGTTCAGGGAGCATCAGTAAATCGTCTATCGATAAGAAAATGTCCAGCAAGTCATACGTTCTGCCTTTGACCAGGTGGGAGGCGCAACAAAATGAGAAGGTGTGTCGTACTGGTGCTACCAGTGAAAGAGTTAATCTGGAGCCCTGAGTCGTGTTTTTTAATTATTTCTGTTGTGTGTTTTCAGTTTGTACAGATCCTGTAAATATTAATGAAAGCTTGATGGATGGTTTTGAAATGTAGTTCTGGTCAGTCTTCATAATGTTAAATCAGATTATGAGGTAGAGGTAGAACATGTGCATTCCTGTAAATAGTTGTGTCTGATGTTACTCATATTCTAACTTCTGGTTTAAAAAAATTAAAGGTAATTTGCAGACTGCGCCCCCCAACAAACATCCTCACCAGCCGCCTCTGGTTTAGACGTTTGGTTATCACATGAGTGAAAGATGCTTTCATGGCAGCAGAGCAGGATCCTGAACATCAAACCTGAGCACCTGACATTTTGGTATAAATCTGAAAAAACAAAGACCTCCAGGAGATTCTTCATCCTGCTGTGTTATTTTCTTTTTATTTCTTTTGTCCTTCTGAGAGTCGCAGTCAGACATACGGAGTCATTTATAGAGAAGTGCGTTCGTCTGAATCATAACATTACATCTCTGAGCCTTTCTGGCAAATGGGCTCATTTACTGACTCCACTTATTGTCATGATGCCGTGCTGCTCTTTTTTCAAATGAAAAGGTACATCGAGCCGCTCTGCCTGATGTCTCACCTTCTCGTTTTTAGGTGATTGGTGCTGATGCTGTGCTGCACAGAAACATGTAGAGACAGATGATGTAAATATCTACAATGGTACAAATATATAAACATGTACTAGTATCGTGGTAGTTTTTGTTTTTCTCCAGCTGGTCAATAAAAACATTTGGCGTGAGAAGGAGAACAGGCTTCTAGGTTTTTAGCTCCGGTTCCTGCAGCGCCCCAAGTCACGGGGGGCTCTGCAGGGTCAGCACATGGCAGCACCTTCACCCCGTCAATAGAAACACTTCTGGCATGTTGGAACTCTGGACGTTTTAGTAAATAATGTGAGTGTGCCGTTAGCATGGACTGCTAAGCAGAATCCGTGTTGCGATGACGAGGTCTGATGCGTAGCCTCAGGTCTGCCTCGTGTGCTTTAACCAAACCCTACCTCAGTCACGCTGTTTGTCCCCGGAGACGTCGCTGTTGCCTTTATTTTGAAAAATCTCCCTTTGAGGAACCCTGGAATTAGGCCCACCTGCACTCTGCTGTTAAACTCTCCTAAAAGTAAGATCTGATCCGGTAACGATCACGATTGCTGCCGTCGTCGTGGAGTTTGTAACAGAAACTCCTTTAAACTTCTGACAAGTGCTAAATCTACTTATCAGCCAAAGCAGAAAATAACAAGTCGAGACATGATGAAAGACACAAAGAGAGACGAGCAGCTGAGTGAGAGATGGAGAAGGAGTTTTAATATGTGCAACTTTTTTACTGTCTGTTTAATTTACTGAAGCGAATAAAGAGGTGAAAACAGCTTCATATTTACAGAAATGCTGTTTTACAAAGTGAAATTAAATACGAATATGTTCACAAGACAAAAAAAAAAAGCACACGAAACAACATCATAAACATAATTTTCCGTCTATTTCCTCTGGTTTCTCCGTCGGCCCGATCTAAATCCCCGTGCTGTCATAGTAACGTGAACAAATTAAAATTCCCGAGGATGAAAGGTTTGCTCAGGGTTCTGGTTTTGCTGTGAATTGATTTCTGCTCAGTTTTCTACTCATGCAGATTCCTCAAAGGTCCCCGGCTGCCATTTGTTCTTGTTCTTGCAAGCCTCGCACATTTGATAGACAAACACAGCACGCATGGCTTCTGCGGAGGAGATCGGCTCGGCGTGGTGTCACGGGAGAAGCACAGATACTGAAAAATATGAATAATTTGAATCTGTAATGCGACTAGATAATACTCAAAGGCAGTCATCCATTACATTTGCTCATTGAATTTCCCTCAGAGACAAAATACGGTTTGAACAAAACACAGAGGACCGCCGCTTGTAGGAGGGAAGCCGCTCACTTCTTAAACCTCAACTTATTTAAAATGAGCCGACTTAATGCGAACACTCCAAAGACCAAGTGCAGATTACAGCGTTATGTTAAACTATTGCTCCCAATTTACAGCAGCCTTTCATAGATGTGGTTTTTAGAGTTCGTCACTGCTGGTGTGCAGCAGCAGCAGCAGCAGAGAGGTCGGCCTGAGCCTCTCGTGTGGTCGCTGCAGTGTGAAATGCTGCTGCGCTCGGCTCCGGCTCTTCAGGTCTGATGGTGCTTCACGATCAGCGGCTCAGATACGAGCCGGGCTCTGAGCCACGCCATGATATCCGCCGAAAGGAGAGGCTGGTTGTGTATGCATGAGACGGAGACGCGGGGTTATTATATGTGAGCGCTTACTGACAGCGGAGCAGCGACGACGGCTTTAATGCTGGACATGTTTTTGTTGCATGAATGTTTTTAAATTGTACATTAAGTCTTCCAGGTTGCACTGACCTTTGGATCATGTCATCTCGCTGGTGCCAATACATATAAGTATAATAATCACAGGTTTGATTAACCAACATCTCACCATCCATCACTTCCACACTGACTGTACGGGACGTTTGCTCGGCAGCAGCGTTAGATGTTTAGATGTTTCAGTAAAGCACTTTGAGAGACATAGCTCTAGGTTTCTGGAGTTCTGCTTCTGCAGTGGGATGCCATAATGTGCCTGGGCACCGGGCCAGGCTTTACAATCAGGTGGCATTCTGTGTTTTACAGAGCCGACATGTAGAAAGGCTGCAGAAGATGACTGATGAGCTGTTTCAGGAAACGTGGCAGTAAGTCAGGCTCAGACAAGGACGAGTTTCGCTAAAGTCTTCACCGTGTTTCCCTCCTGTGGTTGATCTTCTTGTGACCGCTACCTGGAGGACACACGACGTCATTGCAGTAGATCTCAGTACTTAGCGTGGACGATCCCATAAATAGCACAACTTCAACTACGTGATCATTAGAAGAGCTGAAATCAGATTTTTTTTGGGAGACATTTTTTGCAAAATTGATGATTTTATTGAAGAAAAAAATCTGGCAAATGTCCAGTTATTTTTGAGTTTCTGCATCTTTTAGTTCTAATATGTAGAAAAAAGTCTAATAGCTGTCAACGTCTGACAGATTCTGTCTTCTTTATGCGGTACACCTGAACAGTGACAGATACTCAGAAGACAGCGAGCGACAGAAGCAGCTCTTACTGAAGCATCTAAAATTACAGGTCAGATAAATCAGTTTCCTCAGTCAGACAGTCGTTGTCTAATGAAGAGGGCTTCATTGCATCCTCAGCTTGTTCTGCGAATGGATGAGCATCATTCATGTGACGATAAAACATCTGGGGGGGATTTTATTTGGAAGTTTACTTCAAAATAAATTTGAGTCGGGAAAGAAGAAAAAAAGAAAGCTGCAGACAGTTATTTGATTCATTCTTTTAATGGGATGAGAAGAATAAAATAAATCTAAATAAATTTCACGCTCTGTTGAGGAGGTCAAGCAGGACACAGTCGCCATGGCAACGTGTTGAACGCACGGCTGTCAGCGGTGATGGGAACGTCGTAATGATGATTGTTATTTGCTGTACACCTTTTTTTTTTTTTGGACAACTTCAAGAATGTAGGTCGAGTCTCCTGGTGTGAAGATGCCGAATTTAGTGAAGATCGGACAGAAAATGTGACCTCACAACTTATTTAAAAAGATCAAATATGGCTGAACTGGGCAGAAATCGACATCACAGGAAGCTTTGAACTCAGGTTAATCCAAGAGATCTCATTTTTAAAATGGGGGCGTTTTGGTGTCAAAGTAGGGTGCATAAACAAACCTTCAGGTTGAACCTTCAGGTGTGGACATGAAACCTGGTGGATGGAGTCCAGGACTGTCCCAGTCAGGGTTTAAAAACATTCAGCATTAAGCGCTAACAGAGACTCTGATGGTAGAAGGAGCTGCAAAGAGAAGGTAAAAGTGCTGTGTGCATAAAATGATGTTGTTTTCGTCCTTCAAATCAAAAGAAATCTTGACTGTGACCTTGGTGTGTTTCTAATGAAGGAGGTGACCCCGACTTAGCGAACCCAGAACTGTGTCGTCCCCCTTTTCACTGTCGCCTCACATTAACGAACACGACACACATTTAGTAAACCCGCTGTTCAGTCTGCGTTAATATGTCGGTAGCTGCACCGTTTGTCTCTGATCAAAGCTGCTAAATGTTAAAGTGCGTCTCTGTGGAGCTATCTGTAAGCTTCTGATTCTGGTTTCCTGGCTGTGATCGGGGCCGACGCGCCGCTCGTACGTCACGCTGGGAGGTGACGAGGCAGATTTGTGACTGAACGCCGATACGCAGAAACAAGTATTTGAATTACTTTAATGCCGATTGAACGTCGGAGGAAGTGCGAAAGCGACAATCCCCGAGAGACACGGGAAGAGAGAGAGATCCTGAATTATTCTGCTTTAATGAAGGAAGTCATTTGTTTCCAGAGCAGATGATCCTCAGCGAGCCTGACTTCTCTCTGTTCTGCTCTGCGGCACACAAACGATGGCGTCGTGCTGCGTGTTTGCCAAAGGAGGAGAGGCTGCAAACGACTGCTGGCGTCTCTGTTTAGAGGCGGCGAGAGACGAGGAACACACATAACGAATGTTTGAGGTGAGCCTGCAGAGGACGGATCTCCTCGCTCACAGAGACGAATGAGAAACGTTTCCTCCGACCTCATCGTTAGAGAGAAGCCAGAAAAGCTGATTCTGGGACTAAAAATAAAACTTGGCACCGAAAATAGAGCCAGAACTGAAAAAGAAAGTATTGGCACTGAAAAAGAAAAAGAAAAAAAGATGAAATAAATACACCAGTCATTACAACTTTCAATGAACTTTCAGGATACAATGAGGTTCAACTTTTTGTTTGATCATAAACTTGCAGTATTGTTTAATATCATCGTTAACTTTTTCACAG
>NW_007577763.1:584561-589469 GCF_000690725.1 Stegastes partitus
TCAAAATATGTTTTAAATTTAATACCTGACATCTAGTGGATTATCTGATCAGTCGTTGCAGCTCTACAGGAAGCTGCCACACGTCATCCGTCTCATCATCCTGTCAGATTTTGATGATAAATCTGAGCGTCCTCTTTCTGTGACTGGGTTCAGTCTTTTTTTATATGTTGCCATGGTGCCTCAGAGGTGTGGAGAAAACAAAAACCCTCGCAGAACGTAAAAATAAATAAATACAGCCCCCATAAGACCGAATCTGTGAGACCAACGTGACAGGACGTCTGTGTTCTATACAGTATAGTAACGTCTTGTTGAATTTTCATTGACAAATTACAGAAAAGACTTCATGATTTGTACAATATCAACAACTCAAACAACCTCTGCAGTTGTTTTCCAGGTTTCCCAGGTCATACTGTGTGAGAAGACGTCTGTTTTTTTTTTCCTCACATAGAACTAATGTTGGTTAAAGTTTGCTGGTTTAGCAGAGGTGGAATTATTTGTCCTCAGACGTACAACGCGAGTGTATTTGATGCTGCACACGGTTTCATTAACACATAGCAGCATTCAGTGCAGCTACATGAGGATGAACAGGCACCAAGCGGACCTCTGCCAAGCCGGGATGCTGGTGTTAAGCTGGTTAAAGTAACTTTAACCCAGTTAAGACCTGCTAGAAATCATAATTAATGATAAAAGAAGGCATCACAGAGGTGTAAGTCGGGCTTGTTTGACATGATGCCAGCGGAGGTTGGAGGCAGACGGAGGTCATGTCAGACGGTTTGACCTGTTAGATCTGATCCTGGTTCAGTAAACTATTATCAGACCAGCTGATCGGTTTTTAGTGACCTTCTCTCAGCAGTCTGCTCCTCACATCTCTTGTGTCTCCGTCCCGTCTGCTGCCTGACATGCAGCTCACCTTACTGTATTTGTTCTGTTTTATCAGTAACACACATTTTACATCAGTCTCAAGAGGCGCCCTCCAGGTGCCATACTTTCACGGTGGGTTAAAATATTGTGATGAGGAAATGAAAAACCAAGAGCAGGAGTTGTGTGGAGCTCCTGTGCATGTCCTCGTGTCGCGCTGAAGTGCAGCATCCTGTTATCTACCTGGGTTACCGTGACCAGGTACAACACGCTGCTCGTACCTGAACACTTTGTACGAGCTGTCTGGGACGTTGTTCTCCTGATGACGAGCGTCTGTGCAGGAAGGCGCATGTGATTTCTTGCAGCTGGCTAATTAGACGTGTCGCTCACGTCCTCCTCCTCCTCCTCACTCACACTTTCTGAGGCTTCTCTGCAGAGCGAGGCTGACAGTCGGAGGATTCCATCAGCTGCAGCTCCCATTAAGGCTGCTAATGTTCCAAATTAGAGAAGATTGAAATGATTTGCTTGCTTATCAAATATACATCAAAGGCAGCGTCAGCAGGATTCCTCTCTCCTCAAACAGCGTAAACATTTTCTCCAATCATCTCACTCAGTCGTAGCTGCCGCTGATTAGTGGTGCGGAGATGCTTCCCTCGGCTGGGCTTCTGTTTTCTAGGAGGTTCCGCGTCACTTCCTGTGTAGCCGAACACAACCAGGCCTCACCGTGTTGACAAGTGGAGGAATGCTTGTTGCTGTGAAGAGCTTCTGATGATGCTTCAGACACAAACAAAGCTAACGAGATGAGCGTTCGTGTGATCAGCTCACATACATGAGACAGGTGATGGTCTCGGAGCTCCGTGATCCAACAGAGGAACCTGAACTGTCGGATTACGTGTCCAGAAAACACACATTCCTGCAGCAGCGGGAGTTTGACTGAGTCGGCCTCAGAGCTGTCGTGTCAAAGGCTTCTTGTGTACGAGCCGGGTGTGTGTCTGGTGGTCCTGTGGTGTCTGGTTCTCCCCGAGAGATTTACCGGCTCCACAAGAACTCTGCCGACATCTGACAGCCGCAGGAGGAGGAGAGCAAAAGTCAGATTGTGTCACAGTCGGTTCTGTACTCGCAAGTCTTTGTAAGTTATTAAATGTAGTGGTGTCATCTCTGTGTTTGACGTGGAGGCTGATCCTTGGAGAGCCTCGTGTGCTCTGCTGGTTATAATCTAACAGTGAAATAAACCTCATATGACATTATTTCACTCTTCACCCGTCTCCTGTTGACGATTGGACTTTCTGATTTAGTTCACAATTATGTACGAGGGTTGGAAGGCGTGTTGTATGTACAAGAAGAGCAAATTCACACTATTTATATGAGGACTCATGTAGACAGACGGAATCAGTGGGTTCTTGGTTCTTAGCCAAAGATAAACTTCAATATTTGATCAAAATCCCTTCATTCTATATGTCCGATTTTATAAGCAGACAAAAAACTTTTCTGCTGAACTTCAGGCTGTGTTCATACAGAGAAATAAGAAGCAAGTGTAGAAATAAAATAATAAAAACTAGAGAAGCCCTCTGAGAGCTCAGACCTCCTCCAAGCAGCTCGTTTCCACCGTGTTGTGATTTCCAGCTGATGTTAAAGTCCTGATTCATTTATCTACACGGTTAGATTCATGGACAATCAGACCACAGCTTTAGCATTGAGTTAACGTTGATGTCATTAATAACCAGCTGATGGAGCGATGAACGCTCGTTCTGGACTCTCAGATATTTTGTACACTTATTTCTGCAGTTACTGGCTTTAAGCTGTTAGCTAATGCTATGCTAGGTTGGCATAACTACAGCGATGCTATTGCTAGCATAAACAGGGAGTAGCTTAAGCTAGGTTAGCACAACGTTAGCAATGCAACGTATGTGGCAAAGAGCGTTAAAGTGAACCAGGAGACCTGCTGAGTCATTGTTAATGTCACAACGGGGTTTTGAGCTTATCGGTCAGTAGCTCCGCTCAGCCCACTCCTGTGATGTTGCCTGGCTGTAGCTTCCTCCTGTACTACTGGGAAGACAGCGGTGAGAACTGAAGGACTGAATGGAGGCAGAGCTCCATCTAGTGGACAAACGGCGCAACAACAGCATTCTGTGACACTGTGACACTTAACAGCATTGACTGTTTTATGACAGAATAACCAGACGGTGAGCCGGAACATCACCAGAATGTAATCATCTGTTCGTTGGGCCATTATCAACATTTTCTGGAAATTTCATAAAAATCCGTTCAGAAGTTTTTCAGTTATGTTGCTAAAAAACAAACCAACCAACAAACAAACAGATAATTGCCTCCTAAAACATAAACCCGTTGGCGTAAGGAGGTAATAATAATAATCATAATACCAGTAAAATATCAACAGACACTTGACAGAATGTTGTACTTGTAGTTTTTGTTTTGTTTTTTTTGGTGAAAGAAATCCAGTGTTTGCTTTTCATTCCTCTTTAAGGCCTTATTAATGTGTCATACTGATGCTGTTTCCATGTCCAGGTCCAGACGGTGATAACCATCTGTGGGACTTGACTGTCATTTCTCAAGAAGGTCTATAAGTGTATCATATTTTGTGTCTAACAGTTGTGTAGCGATTAAATCAACTGTAAATCCCACAGTAATAACAGTGAAGCCATTCTGTCTCTATGTTGGAACACTGCTGATGAGTGGTACCGTCCAGGAGGGTGTGATCAGGACGTGGGTGGTTTATGGACTGGTGTGGCTCCAGTGTTTCTGCTGGTCTCTACTGGTGCAACATGAAGCGTCATTCTAACACCTTCAGTCCAGAACCAGCTCACTAACCTCCCATCAGATGAAGGAACCAGCACCTTTAGCTCGCCTCACTTATTTGAATGATTTGAAAAAAATCGCCACGCATACTAAGTCTGATAGATATTTTTAATAATGTCTTACACTCTTTACACTCAGATGGAGCGCTGAGGTTCTATATTTGAAGCCTTGAATCACAGAGCAGCTCGGTGCACCTCGTGAAGGCCGCCGCCCTGCAGCCCTCGCTTTAAATTAAGGCCACAGCTTCGCACGATGAGAACTTTGTGCCGCTGTGAAATCAGGGTTTGTTTTCTTGGAGAGCCAGAGGGACGGTGAGTGTCTCCTCAGTGTCCAGTCCTTGGTGCTGTCCTCATATCTTCCATGTGTCTGAAGCTGTCCTCCATCTCAGCCCACGTTTGGTCAGAGCCAGCGGGCCGAGTTCTCTCTGTCTGAAACCAGTCTAACCTCCATGTTCTGTCCTCAAAACCAGGACAAAGCTTCTCCTTGAGTTAATACCCAGCAGTCTGCTCCAGCACATTAGAGAGCTTCTTTTTTTATTTTTACTGCAGCTGTGCATCGTCCTCATTGTGAGTTTTAGAGAGCCGTTAAAGCCGGTTGTTGGAATGAACTCTGAATGATCATGTGGCAGGTCAGTCTGACCGGCGGTGTGCAGCCAAACGGGCCAATTAAAGATTGGTTTGAGATCTTATGATAGTTGCATGAGGAAACGTGTGAGCGGAGAGAAAAGTGCAGATCATAAAAGACATTACTGGTCTCATCTCCGTTTCCGGTCAAGCAAAGAAAAGTCAAAGCAAAGTTAATGGAGGTCAGAAGCACCATCAGCATCTCGTTACCATGGAGTGGTGATCCAGACAGTCCTGCTCTGTTGTTTCACACGCTGATGGACTGTTTGCTCTCCGCTCGGGTTTCCTCTTCATGCTTCAGCTGCTGTACACAGAGGCCAGCAGATGTCTAACAGCAGAGTCGGCCGGGTTGTCACGGACCGGCGACGAAAAATCGCCTCCGTCATCAGTCCGCCACCTTAACAGCCTGTTAGGGACAAATATCATCTATCTGCTGCTCGACCAATAAGCTAAAAATGTCAGAAAAAGCAAAAATAACCACAAAAGTTTCGATGTTTAAGTGCCAAACTGTAGGTTTAAAGTGGCACCTCTAACTGAGCAGCACAACTCCACAAGTTTTTATGATTAGATCCCTTAACAAGGTTTATTAAAGAACGTGGACATGGTGGAT
>NW_007577763.1:590111-591105 GCF_000690725.1 Stegastes partitus
AAGAACCTCCATCAGTCGATCCCTACCTGGGTTATTGAGCCGTCTGACTCAGGTGGACGGAACGCCGGTGCATGTGTCAGGAATATGGCCGACATGGTCAGAAGGAAGGCAATGAACAAGCTAACAAGTCTGCAGAGACTCAACATGAGAATCCTCCAGAGAACGCCCGGAGGTTCATGTTTTCTGCAGCTGACAGCAGCAGACAGAAAAATGGGGGGAAAAAAAGTAATATGAGAGAGCCTCATAAAAAGTTGAACCTTGACTTTGTGTTTGTGATACAGAAACAGCAGAAGGTTATAGATCTGCCGGCCGTTTATTCTTCTCAGCTGAGGCCGACAGATCCGCCTCGGCGGCCGGCAGGATGTGTGTCGGCGACCTCGCGGAGCTGACAGATGCATTTAATAACCAACACAAGACGTGTGTCAGATGTCAGATGTTCTCAGGAGAAGTTGGTGATTTAATCCAGTGTCAGAATTATCTGGAAATCAGTTATTTTCAGACTCAGGTGCTCGTCTGTGTGCGTTTTCTGCTCCCGAGAAGAAGCAGGACGCTTTCATGTCGGCT
Source organism: Stegastes partitus (assembly GCF_000690725.1). NCBI lineage: Eukaryota > Metazoa > Chordata > Actinopteri > Pomacentridae > Stegastes > Stegastes partitus. The sequence goes on from NW_007577763.1 coordinate 590,676, forward strand.
AGCCCTGGGATGTTGTGCTCTGTGGCCTTCAAAACAGCATTATCAAAGGATTGCATTGATGTGGACACACACACACACACACACACACACACACACACACACACACACACACACACAGTAAACCCAACTGAGTGTGTTAACGCTGAGGAGAATGACCTGCTTGGTAATAATAGCATCTGTTGACAACAGAGTGATTTTAACATCAGCTCTGAGGACGGGCGGGTTCATGCAGCGCCGTGCTTCAGTCCCACCGGTCACATTATTGGACTCAGTGTGAAACAAATAATAACTTGTCTGGAGTTTTCCATGAAGCTGAAGGTGTTCCCGTCGTCATTAGCGCTGGTTTACCTGGATGGCAGGTGGTGAGTTGATGTGCAGGGTGACAGTTAGTTAGAAACTGTAACAATGCTTTAGTCATGTAATGTGATAT
>NW_007577763.1:592395-679752 GCF_000690725.1 Stegastes partitus
GGTGTAGCAGCGATGTGCTGAGCGTGGAGCAGCAGCATGAATGTGGGTGGGCTGGACTGAAGCAGAGGACGACTGGACAGAACCGGGCCTTGAGACGCCTGTCCGAAGCTCTATTTCTTGACGCTTAAGAGGACAGTGGAGTTAGAGAACTGGGATCTCTGGTCTGTCGGTGACTAGATGCTGTGAGACGTAATGTGAACTGAAAAAAAAAAAGAACATCATAGATCATCAGCTGTGCCACAGAATGATGCATAACACCGAACGCTACAGGGAACCGAAATGATATCGGTTCTTAAGATTTATTCAGTGTCTGACTCGGTCCCTCGGCTCTGCGGCTTGATTTGTCAGCGCGCTCAGAAAAGAAGAACTTTGTGAAGGGAAAGGACGGAGCTGGCTGCTGTGCTCTGAGCTGTGCGCTAATGAAGTCAGATTTTAATGTAGAACTTTCTATTTTTACGTTTATTCTTTATTTGGGCTGCTGCCACTGTGACGAGTTTCACGTAGCCTCTTTCAGACGTGCTCTTCAATCTTTCCCAAGGCTTTTCTCTGCATTTCAGCACCAATGTTGGCCAAAGAAACCCAACAACAACCAGCGAGCAGAAGACACAATAAAGCTGCAAAAGCCAAATACGTGTTGCTTCCACCACCTGCTATGAGTTTATTATATCACTGTGTCACAAATGTCTGACCTTCTGGTGATATGGGAGATCTGGAGGCTACTGCGACATGAAGAGTGTTCAGAAAAGCAGTTCAGAAGGAGCAGAGACCAACACAGCCCATAAATCAAGTAAAAGTCACAGATAGTGGTGTCAGGATGTGACGAGACGGGGAGGCATCAGGGTGGAGCCACCTCGCCCAGGACAGGGACCGGCAGCAGGCAAAGCAGGGTTTCAAGTGTCCTCAGCATCAGAGCACAAGTCGATCTGTCTTCTCAGAGTGTCGTCTCCAACGTCGCAGTAAATGATCCACTTCTGGAGGTCGCAGCACAAAGTGAAGGGAGTGCTGTTTAATGGGATGCCATGACTTTAGCGGTTTAGGCGGTAAACGCTGTAGAGCCACTCTAAAAAAAAAAAAAAATGTCCTCGTACTCGACACGAGGAAAGTCAAGCAGCTAAACTGTCAGCAAACAGCTCACAGGTGCTTCCATCAGGCAAATGTGCAGCAAAGTGGTGCGTGTGTCCCCGTGTGGACGTGGATCAGGAGCCCTTTATCATCATGTTGTAGGAAAAGAAGAGGACGCACAGCAGGAATTATGTTATATCTGTCAAGTATGTGTGTATTTCTATGTGCAAAGCTGCTGACAACAATGTGAATTTCTCCACTGTGAGATAAATAAAAGCTTATCTTATCTTATCTTATATATTTATGTATTTGTAATATTACTATATAGTTCGTTATTTTGCCATTTTCGTGTGCAGAAAGTACAGTATGAATGTGCCAGTAAGACAACAAAAATAAAACTATTTCATAAAGATATACAAAATATTTGTAAAGCAAACACATAGACATGCAGCAGCACTAATCAGCCCTTCTCATGCATTAGTAGGATATATTTTTCTTAATAAAGTAAAGGTTGGAGGATAAATTCATGTTTATAAATGATGAATTTTTCATTCTTTTGTTTTGCTTTTCCTTTCTTTTTACACGTCAGCACTGTAAATCAGTAGTTAAGGATAGAAAGGTCTCCTCCGTTTGATTTTAAACTGGTCTTCAGTAACAAAAAGTAAAACATTCGTTCCGTCAGTGATGTCTGCATACAGTCGTGGAAATCGAGACCACCGAGAGAACCTTCAAATAACCATTATCCAACGTATGCTCCTTCACTGAATAATTAAGACAAACGCTTTTCTTCCTCGCTGCAGACAGATTGTTGACTGTGATCAGCTCTTTACAGCCGGCTGCATGCTGGGACTTAACTGAAACAAAGAGAACATGTTTTCCTGCTTTCCTTCACTGCAGAACATTGTTTACACGTCGCTGATGCTTTGCATTATTCACTCGTTCAAGGCCGATTCTCTTCAAACGTAACATTAGCTACGCAGGCTTGAACGCTCTTCAAGCTGAGAGCAGGTAATAGTGTGTGTGTGTGTGTGTGTGTGTGTGTGTGTGTGTGTGTGTGTGTGTGTGTGTTGGTTCTCTAACCGCTGCTCTTAGTGAAGCTTATTGTAAAATTCACATCATCGTTTTTCAGATTCTTCCTCCGTTTGACTCTCACAAAGTCGTTTCCTTCTTTCATAAACCAGCTGATTGAGGCCAAATGCTTCTTGGATTATAAACCATCTGCTGCATTTATCACAGAAGACGATGTTTGATGAGGTTAAATGATCAGTAATGAAGTGTTTGTGTGCAACACGTTGCACTCTGCAGCGCTGAGACATCAGAGGTCTGTCTGTTAATGCAGAAGTTGGGCTGGTTGTCGCTGCAGCAGCAGGGTTTGTGTAGCAGTGGGTGGCAGGTAGGTTGTCTCACAGGCTTCGGATGCTGCTTTTTATGTACCAGGAGCTCAACAATCACTGGTTTCCATTGTTCTGTGTGCGAAAATAAATCCGGAGGTGGAACACTTCCTTCATTACATCCTGTAACGCTCACACATGGATCTGCATGCATGGAGCCCAAATGAGCAGAAAGAAAAAACAGTTTGATGTTTCTGTAGATGGACTGTGCTGAAGGCCTGCCCCCCCACAGCCTCCCCACACCTCCACTCCCTCCCCACACCTCCACTCCCCTCTAAAACTCCTGCTACAGCGACTGAGCTCAGTCCCATTGTTGCGGGTGACCTCTGTAGACAGCTATAGAGATGTATCGGTCATTAACTTCCTGAAATGGTTTGTGAAACAGGTCTGGGAAGAGAAGCTAAACTGTATTCTGCTTACATTAAAGTAAAAGTCACATGTTTCAGTGGTGATGAGGCGGTTTAAGCAGAGCTGCTGTGGTTCCGGGCAGCTCCAGAGTGTTTGTGAATGCGGCAGTATGTTCTGGACTTGAAAGATTCTCAAACACAGCGCGAGCCGCATAATTGCACGTTTTTCTGACTATCAGCGATGCGCTTCGGTGATTTACACGTGTTCGAGAATCCAAAGTGCCTACATGTTGGTGCACATCGCTCCGAGCTGCTGGAATAATTGGTCCCACAGAAATGTGGCTATTTTGACGCATTAATAAATCATAAACATTTGCTGGGTTTTGTGTCACATGCAGAAGCGTCCTTACAACAGTGGACCCGGTGATACCAGAAGCTTTAGCAACATTTAATGTAGCAGTGACTTGTCTTTGCTGTGGCAGAGCGTCCTGCATGGAAAACACAAGATCTGTGCAGATATCAGCGACAGGCTACAGCGCCGTGTGTCGGACTCTCTGGTCCGTGGATTTAGGACCTCTGCAGGTGTCCTGTGGTGCTTGGCAGCGGACCCTTGGGGGGCTGTGGGTGGCAGGGTGGGGCCTCTGTGGACCGGCTTGTTCCAGCTCATCCTCCGGGCGATCAGCCGGACCGGGGTCTGGGGAGTGTGGAGGCCGATGAACACCTGAGTGTTGTGTTGTGTGACGCTGATGTCTGCTCTTCTGCACCTCCTCTCTCTGACACTGTGGCTGGTTTATATTTAACGGTTTGTTGGTAACAGCCATGTTTCCTAAGATCGTCATTTAAATATTTCAGGTTGATATTACCTGCAGCACATCTGATAAGATATTTGGAATGAAGTCTGTGAGTGACTCCACACTGTTTACGCGAGTGTCGTTTCAGTGAGAGGAGCATTTAGTTTTAAGGTTTCCGTCGAAGGATTCTGCTTGTTTTCCTTCAGTCTCTTTAGATAAGTGGTATCAAACTCAGACAGCTCTGGTAATTGCTTTGCCAGGTAATCCTAATTAAAGTGAAACCTACTTAATTGTTCTGCGCTGTTCAGCGAGTCAAAGTTGTCAAGCAGCAGGAAGGGATGAAATACAGACTGTAGATTGGTGCGAAGTCCTAAAAGACATGAGAAGAAGTGGTGTTTTTCCAAAACTGAAGCCAGATTACCACATTTTAGTGATTCGGCGTGCATATAAATGTGGCTGGATTAAGATTTATTAAGGAACATTTCCACAACACGTGTTTATAGCGTTTAAAGGCGGCCGTGCAGAGCCTCCAGGACTCTGCAGAACCTGCCAGTTGTGTGTATTTGTGTCCTGTTTATTCACCAGCGCTGCCCTAGAAGGTCCAGACGGATGGGGTTTCTGGATGGATATTGAACCGCCTTGTTCCCTAAAGACTGCAGCACACCGGCACGGAGGTGACCGGCTGATGATCTGGGGTGAAATATTGGAAATTGAAAAAGTAGGTCCCTTTAGGGTCCCCGGGGACGTCAGAGCGACGCTGCGAGATATGTCGAGTTTCTCTCAGTCCGCGGTGTAAAATGAAGCACGGCGGCCGCTGGAATAAAATTATTTTCATGCTGCACAAAACACGATAAAAGGAGAAAATCATCCCCAGAGGTCAACCCTATTAGAAACCTGTGGCACATCCATAAATGGAGGCTCAGAGAGGGTCGGCTGGAAGCAGGAGCTCAGGGAGGCGACGTCTGGAAGGAGACGGTGCAGCAGGGTTCAGGTTAGTGGAGGAGAACGTTGACATAATGATGTCAAACAAGGGCTCATTTATTATTCATCCTCACATGTAACAGAGCAGGTTTTGGTTAATCACGTTTATTGTCAGCTGTTTTGATGAATATTTAACCAGTAGAACAGAAAAATAGTTCCCTCAGTGCAGCTTCTTAAAATTCAGTATTTTCTTGCTTCTTAACCAAAACCAGAAAACTTGAGGATGTCATGTTTGGCTTTGGGAAACAGGAATCAACAGTTTTCACCATCCTCATGATAATTTGTAAATTGCAGTCCTCATCTGTTGGTTTTTAAATTATTATTATCATTATTGTTAGTATTATTATTTTAATTCAATATATTTCTGTTTTGAGTTCATTGTGACCAGTTTAGTTTTATTCAAATGCTACTTTGTATAATAGTTTCGGCTGCACGGTGGAGAGGTGGTTAGCACTGTTGCCTCGCAGCTAGAAGGTTGCCGGTTCGTGTGGATCTTTCTGTGTGGAGTCTCCATGTTCTCCCCGTGCAGCGTGGGTTCTCTCCGGGTTCTCCGGCTTCCTCCCACAGTCCAGAAACATGCTGAGGTTAATTGGTGATTCTAAATTGTCCGTAGGTGTGAATGTGAGTGTGCTTGGTTGTCTGTCTCTAAGTGTAGCCCTGTGATAGACTGGTGACCTGTCCAGGTGAACCTGTCTTCACCCTGAGTCAGCTGGGATAGACTCCAGCCCCCCGTGACCCCAGTGAGGATGAAGGTGTAGAGATGATGGATGGATGGACAATAGTTTCTATATATGTTGTGTTCTTTAATATATATATATTAAGGCATCATATTAAGTTCATTTGGATTTGGACTTAAAATATGTTTCCATCTTCTCTGAGACTGTTGAAGTTCTGAGTTGCCGGTCGTTCCTATGACGGGGCGTCATCGAGGTGTTCTGGTTGAACACTTTGACTCCTCTTTGTTCTGCAGCCGTCGTCAGCGTGATGAACACGACGTCTTCAGTGTCTTTGGTAAATTATAAACCTGCACACAACACAGAAGAAAACTAAACTATGAAGCCAGGGTGACTCTGGTGAGTCAGAGATGGACAGAACCGGTGGAACCACGACATGCTGCAGTGGACAGAACGGCTCTGACTGTCCGTGGTGCTGATGGGAGCATCACTGTATGTTTCCTGTATTTATGCAGTTGAAGTTCTCAAAGTGACGTCAGTATTTGCACATTTCCACGTTGTCTCACTTCCATTGCAGCAGACTGGTTCATTAGTGTCTGTTATCGTTCTGAATATCTCGCTTCCATTCAGACTAAACCAAAAAGCTTCCCCTGACGGATGATGGCTGGTTTTTTATCGTCCACTGAGCCCAATCTGTCTTCTGTCCACAATCAGATGATTAATTCCAAACAGCTGCATGCCTTCATACGTTACCCGTCGTGATCTTCCTGCCGTCTGTCTGCAGCTAAACTCTTTTGTTTTCATGCTGTGGACTTACATCCTGTGTAAAGGTCCGAAGGTTAAGGCCTGTGATGTTTTAGCTGCCGCTGCTCTTCCTGCGATAAAGCGTTTCCATACGATCTGATACCATGTGCTGCCGTCACTGAATAATGCATGAAAGCACGTAGTGAAGAAATGACTTACATTTCATCTGCCTGACCAATGGCCTCTGCAGGTTTTTGAATCACACTATTTCCATCTTTTTTTTTTATCTTCTCTGACTTTGACAGAAATCTATATTTTTCATAGGATTGTATTAATAAGCTTCCGTCTAACCTTTGCGTTTCTGCTGACATGTTGTATTAAAAACAGTATTCGTCTCATCTCGAACCTGAAATACAAACGAGCAGAAATGTGACAGAAGCCGGTGCAGATTGTAAATGATCTCCACCCATCTACAAGCACCGCATAGTCCCGTTTTTCCCTTTATTTTCATTGTCATATAGCTTCGTAGACAAAGACTAAAACGAACATGTTGCGTCGGTATTAACAGGACTTACAGTGGGTTCACGCTGAGCTTGTCATCTGGCAATTATTGATGTGAATCTGTGATAATAACCGTCATTATCGCTGCTGCTGCTGCTTGCTGTTTATCTGCATTGTTGTTGTTTTTTTCTGTAACAAGGTTGTTTGTTAGTTCATCATCACGTTGATGAATTAGCCGTGAATGTAATTAGCAGAAGGATTAAATGAGCAAAAATCTAGTTTTTAAACAAGGGGCCTCGAGTACAGCAGAGTTATATGGATTTTAGCCTGTTGTTGGACTCGTTTAGCGTGCTTCTGGAGATTTTAGTTTCACAGATATACAGAATTTAAAAGTGCAAAATAAACAGACAAAGCCTCCAAAACCCAAGATTAAAAAATATAACAATAAAATACGAATCGGAGCTGCAGCCATTTGTTCATACAGATCCTTAATCCCAGTGCACGGAAACTGGTTTTCATTCCAGCAGCAGTCAACAGCAGTAAATACAGATTAACCTCTGGTACTGTTGGACTCTGGAGAAGGACAGCAGGACTGAGATGATCCTGCAGGAGGAACACCTGAGCAGCTTCTACTTGTAGAGCCGTACGGACACGTTCCACCAGTCTGCTGTTAATCCCACTGACAGAGCAGGTGAACACGACAGACATGATCCAGTTCTCTGAACCTCTCAGCTGACAAGACTTTTGTTTTGTTTTTGTTTTTTTCCCCTCCACAACAATTTGAATCCTACCCAGAGTGCTGGTTATTATGTGGGAGTGTTTTCCAGCTCAAGTGGAGCATTAATCAATATCATGGAGTGGCTTGTGTCTTTCTAAACCCGATGAATCATGTTCGGCAAATGTCAGCGTGAGCACAAAGAGGGAAAAACGCTGCATTGTAAACGGCTGACACTCAGTTTATCTCGCTTCTATTTGAATTCAATCCGCGTCGAGCTCATAAAATTGTCAAATAAAACCATAATAAAAAGGCCGTTTACAGGGAGGACAGCCTCCTACGTTCATTTATTTTATTTATATGTTGTTTCTTCCTCGTCATTCCTGGTTTATGTGGCTCGTAGAGGTCCACAAACGTCATCTGGCTCAAATCACATCTTTACTTCTCTCAAAACTGTGTCCAGAAAAAAATGAATAATTAAAAACAGGATATTCCAAAAGTGTGAACCAATAGGTGTTAAAATCATGTAAAGTATTCTTACGCCCAGTTGCAGAACGGTGCAGCCTCTCTCAAATACTTATTTAATAACTTATATATTGATAATAAAAGTCATTTTTATGGTTCTTTTGGCTTCACGCCACAAACAAAGCGCACCAGCTTCAACCTGCTCTCACAGCCGCCCAGAGGAGCTGCAGTGACCAGAGGGTTGGTTTTTACCAAACATGCTCAAAAATTTCCGCTGTTAAAAAAATTTGTTCCTTTACAAATGCTGTTCTAGTGATTATTTTATTTTAACAGAATCCTAAAATAACCAGCATGAGCTGAAGGTTTGGTCAGTTTTACAGCCTCACTGGGTGGATGTTGGAGGCTCATTTCGATTTTTAATTTTTATTTTTTTTATCTTCCCAGAATCGTGAGGTGTTCTTCAGTTCATGTTTGCGATTACTCACATCTGTAAATTCCAAATCCATATATAATTCCTTGCCGTAGCTCTAATGATGCACATAGATTACCCATGAAGCACCTGTGCATTTTAATACGGAGGCCAAGATAACACTACATGCATCAAGATTGGCTCTTGTAACAGAAAGTGATGTTAAATCTGGCTACTGTGTGGAATCACCTATAAAATAAAATTAAGGGTGACTGTTGGACCAGCACACGTGGAAAAGATACTGTCAGTGGTGGCCAGACAAAAAAAATGAAGGCCAGGGAGGAAAATAGACGGTTTGTCACCATTTAGCTTTAACAGCAGGTTTGTTAATCAAATCATCCATCCATTCATCATCTATACACCTTAATCCTCACTAGGGTCGTGGGGGGCTGGAGTCTATCCCAGCTGACTCAGGGTGAAGGCAGGTTCACCTGGACAGGTAACCAGTCTATCACAGGGCTACACTTAGAGACAGACAACCAAGCACACTCACAGTCACACCTACGGACAATTTAGAATCACCAATTAACCTCAACATGTTTCTGGACTGTGGGAGGAAGCTGGAGAACCCGGAGAGAACCCACGCTGCACGGGGAGAACATGGAGACTCCACACAGAAAGATTCCAGTGCCCCCACCGGGACGCGAACCGGCTTCTTGCTGCGAGGCAACAGTGCTAACCACCGTGCAGCCCTGTAAACCAAATCAAAATCACAAAATCAATCTGTCTCTTCTTCATCTCATCATTCTTTGAAACATATGAAGGAGAACTCAACAATTCAGTCCTACGTTGTTCAAAGGCTTTTCTTTTCAACATTTTTAGAAATATGCTTCCGATTTGTCTTTACACTGACTTTAACAGCACGACTTTCACTTTGACTTTGCTGCCGTTTGTGTGGTCACTTTGGTTTTTGTTTGTTTGTTTTCTCTCCTTCATTTTCCGCCACAGATGCCCTCACCTGAGGCAGCTCATCACAGTTTGAATGAAGTTATTAATCTCCTCAGCTGGATGTCTGCTGCAGTGAGCAGGCTGAGTGCCTTGCTTGAAGGCAGCAGCAGCAGGAATCTCAATATTAGAACCATCAGTAAAGAAAAAAAATAAAAAAATAGCTGCGTTGACATTTGGCCAGTTGCTCCTTCGGCCTCCGCTTGGCCTCGTTGTGTCTTCGGTAGGGTTACAGATGGATGTTTTTACGGATTAATTAAGAATAAGTGCATCAACAGCCGCTCCAGCGTCGTCATCCACGTAAACGCTGCCGTGTTGGAGTGTAACTAATGAGACGTGTGACCTTTGCGTTTGTTTCCAGGTGGTGTTTGTGTGCCGTGGGCCTCGGAGCCCATGGAATCCTTGGCAGCCTCTTTTGGCACCTCCGGTTGTGTAAATGCTATTGTCGAACCCAGCTAGTCGTGACTCGCACCGTCTCTTAATTCACCGACAGCAGCAGAGAAGCTCTGGAACCAGAATATTCATCCAAGCTGCCTCGGGGAAACTTTTCCTGAAAAACTGATTTTTTCTTTTCCTTCATCAGCAGATACTTTTTATTTTACGTTTCCTCTGATTTGCCTTCATGAGCCTGTAGTTACCACATAATGGTTTTATTTTGTATGAGTTTGTACCAGTTTCCTGTTTATTCTCTGCCTGCTCACGCCGCATCCACCAGCAGCAGCAGCAGCTCTGTGTGAACAAGACGTCAAGTTTAAATTTCATCCCGTCTCTCGTAGCAGAAACACTCCGGTCTTTTCTTCTCGTCTTTGTGCTGGGAGCCGCTACATCAACCCCGTCTCGCAAAAAAGTGGATTCTCATTTATGTTTAGAAAGAAGCTTATTTTCTCCCTGAAAGCTACGACTATGAGGCAGTGCGATAGCTTCCAGTGGAGCCCGGTGCCACATTGTTTTCTCAGTATAGAGCTCCGTTAACGCCGTCCCGCGGGGAAAGTGTGTTTCTTTACCATGTCGGATTGATGAAGAGGTACATGTCTACTTCTCTGTAGTACAACACAAAGCAAATTTACAATTACATCCATACGAATAGAAGTTTCTGCATTCTTGATGGTGTTTAGAAGCAGGAAGACGAGCTGTATCTGTAACTTTGACCAGAGCCAAGCCTCGGGTTTGATCAATACTTTGCACGTTTGTCACAGTTAAGTGCAGTTATTTACTTTTTGTGTTGCTTTAATCGTCCTCTCAGCTTCATGTATTGACTGCATCCTTCTGGTTTGCACAAAATCTTGGCTCCCGCACTTTATTTTTTTTCGACTGCCCACTCCCGCCTGCAGCGAGCTGAAAACCGCCTTGTGCCGGGTCCTGCAAGATCCGAGTCCCAGTGCAGGCTTCTGGCGTGGGCGTACGTCTGCAGCTTGGACTTTAATCCAGCAGACGGGGGGTTTGTTAACGTCCCATGTGGAGCCATTATTCTTAGACTCAAGTTTCGCTTTCTGCTCGGTTAGTTTTTCAGCTGGTTTGGATGGCGTGCATCCTCAAAATGTGTTTGAGATGTAAAGGACTGTGCAACTGTGTGGTGGCTGTGGAGCTGAAAACAGTCTTCTAGAAGCATTGAGAGCAGTGAGGCTGATTAACACGGTTCATTTGAGGGTCATGAGCCCACACAGCAGCAACAACAGCAGCAGCAACGATAAAAGGTTCGATGTCTCCACGGTCTCCAGCATCAGGCCTCACACGCAACATTAGCGGCTTAGCACATGAAACAGAACCCTTCTGCTGTTTCTGTTTAGCTCTTTTTCTCCCGGTGCGTCAGAGAGCGGGTCAGTGTTACGACCCGGCTGTCGAGGGACGTCGAGGTGCAGCACCAGCATCAGAGGGACCGGTCCGGATTCACTGGGAGGTTTGGCTTGTTCCAACCCAGAGGCCGGCGGTTGAAGGAAAAGATGGAAGCTGCTGAAATGAAATAAATAAAACTTCTTCTCCCTGGAGCTGGATTGTTTAGAGCGCTTCACAACAGAAACAAAACAACCACAAGAACAAACAAACAAAAAAAAAAAAACAAAGTTCAAGCACAGCAGCACCCGAAACTAAAGCTAAAAACAGTTTTCTACTGCACAGCGTTCAACAATCCAAGAGTCCATAACCAAACCTTAACCCCATAAACAACTCGATTTTCAAAAACTGAAGCCCACAGCGGCGGCTCAACTGCCCACAAGAAGAACCGAATGCCTGATGAAAGAGCCTTCTATAAGTCAAAGTCTCGACAGAACCTCGGAGGACGGAGGAGCGATCCAGGACCAGAACAGTCCGATAGATAGTTGATCACGTCCTCCACTGCAGCTCCAGCAGACAGAGAACAGACATGTGATGCTCAGCAGGACGGCTGCCACGCCGGTTCAGGAGTGATTGGAACATTTTAATTAGGTTAAAAGGAGCGCCTCCATCCTCAGCGTCACCGGACCGGTCCAGCCAGAATAAATCAACCCGCTGCAGCTCTCCATCGGCCGCCTCTGATCCCTCTAAGACCTGCTTACTCAGGAATCATTCAGCGGCTGAATAATGAAGCTGGAAGCTAAATGACCGTCCATTTTAAATATCAGGGCACGGCTCTTTGTGAAGGCAGAGCAAACCTCTTCAGGGGCCTTTTTTTTTTTTCCCTCCGGTGTTGGTTTCAGCCAAAGTTAATGTAGCACTCAGACGTCTTTGTGCTCTCCCTCCAACCTCCTCGCTCCTCCTCTCACCTGCTGCGTTTGGGTCACATGAGCCGACGCCGACTAAGCTTTTATGAAGCATTTTCATATTCGCAGTTTGCACAGTTTAATGCGTCCGATTCAAGGAGAAGAACCTTTACTCGCTTTACACAGTGAACGGTGGGCAGCACATAGAACAGCTGGGCCTTAACTCCATCCATCCATCCATTATCTATACACCGCTTAGTCCTCACTAGGGTCGCGGGGGGGCTGGAGTCTATCCCAGCTGACTCAGGGTGAAGGCAGGTTCACCTGGACAGGTAACCAGTCTATCACAGGGCTACACTTAGAGACAGACAACCAAGCACACTCACATTCACACCTACGGACAATTTACAATCACCAATTAACCTCAACATGTTTTTGGACTGTGGGAGGAAGCCAGAGAACCCGGAGAGAACCACGCTGCACGGGGAGAACATGGAGACTCCACGCAGAAAGATCCCGGTGCCCCCACCGGGACGCAAACCGGCGACCTTCTTGCTGCGAGGCAACAGTGCTACCAACTGCGCCACCCTGCAGCGGACCTTAATCAATTAATCTGGAAAAGAAACTGAATAAGTAAAATAATAAGTGGCCTACCGGTATATAGTTTATGGAGATGTCATCGGTGATCAGCAGGAATAATCAGGAGTGTGTGTGAACCTCTGAAACGGCTGCATACCATTTACTCCAAAAACGCTCACCTCGGCTCTAATCTTCTGCTAAAATGCTAACGAGGCTTTACTGTGAATAAAATGCTGCAACGAAGCGTGAATACATTATGAAAGGATTCATCTCAGAACACTCTGTGACTCCTCTGCTCTTAAAAAAAAACAGGAAGTCTTTGTTTTTTAAAGGCGATGAAGAGGAGCTGGTGTGATTGATTTTCTTCACTGGCTCACTGAAAGAAAAAAAGAAAAACAACTTTAGAATCTGCATCCACGGCTGCACGTCTTCTGGATGTTGGTGGCGTTGCTCTGAAGGAGGCTTTGGTTTCTGCTGATGGGGAGTGAAAGCTGCTTCCTGGTTTCCTGAGTGAACATTCAACAGTTTCACGGTTGCTTTGAGAGCAGAATGCCATTCCCTACCTTGCTGGTATCATTTTTAAATATCATCAGATATTTAGGTAAAGATCATTTTTTGAATAAAAACCTCAACCTGTTGGATGCTGCTGTAGATTCAGAAGCAGCTTTTTTATGCGTACAAACACAAGGAATCCCGTTATTTTCAGAAAATAAAATAGAATATTTCCTTTTAATGATGCCTGTGAATGTGCAAACTGTCACTGAGTCGCTGCAGCTTCAACAGATGTTGGAAACAAAAGCCAAAAGAAAAGAAAAGACCAAAAGAGGAACTGAGGACAAACAAACTCTTAGGATCCCTTTTTACCTTTTTCATGCCCAATAAACATCCCAGAGACGCTCCTGTGTCTACGTAGAGTGTGTTATTATCTCCCTGTTAGATCTCATTAATCTCATTAATATTTTGGATCCACAGTAAAATGTCAGCTCACCCTGGCTTCATGGCAGGAGACCAGAGCCAGAGTGCCTTCTGTCTTGGCAAAAACAAGCTTGTTTTGAGTCTTTCTCAGTATCAGTGTCACACAATCAGAGTTTCCAGAGTTGAGCAGCAAAGCAAGAGTTTATTTAAAACGGCAGATTAACTGCACAGAATTCATCAGCTGGTGTGTAAAGAACGTGTTGAAAGTAAACCGACTGTAAAAACAAAACAAGCAGTCGTAGAAGTGTCTCAGAGAAAGTTGTAGCGATGAAATAAGAAACCGTATAGAATATATATTAGAAGAAGAAACAAGATTAGATGTCAGAGCTTTTACAGAAGCTATTACCAGCTGAGGTTGTTTGGAAGCCGTCCCTGTTCTGTGTGTTTCCCGTCAGAGCCGTGGCGATGCCGCTCACTGTTAATGCATTCATACGTCGGCCTGTGCTGCGGCTCTCTGCACTTAATGAGGCTGAAACGAAACTCAAACAGAAACGCTCACAGCTGCCATTGTGTGCTGCTGACTCTGCTGGAGTCTGACGATGAGCTGGCTGTTGTGTCAGAATTCAATTCAATATTTTATTCAATTTTATTTGTATAGCGTAGTTTACCGCACATGTTGTCACGCAGCGCTTAACAAAGTAAGGTATAGACAATCCAAAGTGGCCGTTGGACTTCCTCTGAGCAAGTGGTTGGTAATGGTGGGAAGGATCCAAACCCCCGGCAGAACCAGGCTCAGGGAAGACGGCCATCTGCCTCCACCGGTTGGGTGAGAGTGGGGATGAGGGGGTGGAGAAGAGGATGTAGGCGTTAACATGAATCACAAGAGCCTCAGGCCATGTTTATAGCCGGTATTCACAACAACCGACCTACGTTTTCAAAATAGCATCGTTCACACCAGACCGTTTTCAAAAAAAATCTTGGTTTACACAAACCTGCATAAACAAGAGCTGCTATGAACTGCCAGACCTATAGGGGGCGGTGTTCTCATGCCATTCCACCCAGGAGAGCTGGTTCATTTTCAAAGTTTTCCCACCAGCGAGCAGGTCGCCCAGGTCAGATCCAAAACCGGCGGTGACGGCGTTGGGAGACGACCCTCAGCAGGAGGGAAAGTTGATTGAAAACTGCTGACCTCAGCGATCCTTCTCCACATAATAGACCATTTCTGAAACAGGACAAAAGCGTCAAACGTAAAAACCAGCACCGCTTTGACAGCATCCATTCTGTCAGAGCAGCCAAACTGTAAACATGGTCGCACACACGACGCTTTTGTCGCCTGCTGTGACATCAAACTCCGTCTCCTCCTGTCTACATGCAAAAATGGAGTTTTTCCAAATCTTCCCTTTGGCCGGAGTTTTCAGAAATTATGGTTTTCGGTGACTCGTAGCTTCATGTAAACCAAAGGCCCAGACGCAGTGAGATATCACCGCTACGTGTAAACGGGGTCGTAGACGGAACCAGAACATCCACAAGAGCAAGAAAACTAAACCACCAGACCCCTGTTGGTGAAAACGTTCAACGTTTAGCATTGAATTACCAAGTGATTTGCACACAAACCTGCACCGTGAGCGGTCATCAGATGCCAAACCCGATGAATCTCCTCCTCCTGGGTGGACAGAAAACCAGCAAAGAAGAAACTGCTGCTGTTCTGAACATAATTCATTGCGAGCAGACTGCACACATTTCAGTGAGATAAATATTCTTCTTTGTGGCAGAAACACCCAGGAAACCTTGGAAAAGCCCCATTTTCTGTAGAGAAAAATGCAGTTTCAGTCCAGACAGAGGGAGGGAAAAAAGCTGCATTTTCAAACGTTGCATCTGTTAACGTGCTCTGTGGTGTTCCAGCCTCGTGTCTCCTCCCCTCTGGTTGGCGGTGAAGTCCAGATCTTCATTGTGTCTGAAGCGTGTTCTCTTGTGTGAGCTCACCGCCGCCACAGCAGCTGTTTGAAACCCAAATCTCCAGAGCTTCCAGATGAACTGATGCCCCGTTCGTTTTGATTTTGTGTTTGCAGGAGCTTACGTTAGATCAAAGCCAATTTACAGTTTTTTGTTCTGGTAACTGAAAACGTGCCGGTTCATTCAGTACAAACCGTATTTTTGAAATCAAAAGAAACATTTTGTTCCCTCTTTTCAATTTCCAGTCTGTCTGTCTGTGTACGTACGAGCTGCAGAATAATGAAGGCTTGTGCAGAACGGAGCTGCGTTACACAGTTGTTGTTTTGTTGTCTTGGCTCGGGGAGTAATGGAGTACACTGCTTTGTAATTAGGATGCAATCAAAGGTAACTACCGTATTTTCTGGACTATAAGTGGCTCCGGAGTACAAGTCGCACCAGCCATAAAATGCATAATAAAGAAGGAAAAAACATATATAAGTCGCGCTGGAGTATAAGTCGCATTTTTGGGGGAAATTTATTTGATAAAATCCAACACCAAGAACAGACATGTCATCTTGAAAGGCAATTTAAAATAAAAATTAGAATAGAGGCAACAACAGGCTGAATAATTGTACGGTATGCTTACGCTACATGACACAACTGAGAACGTGCCTGGTATGTAAACATAACATACTAAGAGTTATTCAGATAACTATAGCATAAATAACATGCTAAGAAGTTTACCAAACCATCCGTGTCACTCCAAATAACTAAAATCCAATGAAATCTTCATCCTCGGTGTCACTTTTAAACAACTCCGCTAACTCCGGAGGTAGAAGATGCGGCGCTTCCTCTTCTACGTCGCTTACGTCAGACTCATCATCAGTTGCAGTTCCAATTATTCCAGCCTTTCTGAATCCTGACAGAATGGTTTCGGTTGTCACCGAAGCCCATCCTTTGTCGATCCATCCAACGACTTCCAGGAAAGTTGCACGGCGCATTCTCCCGGCAGCACGGCGTTGAAGCACCGATGTGCGAACTCGTTCCTCTAGCTGTGGCCACCTAGCTTTTAGCAATAATGTGTTAATAATTTCACACATAAGTCGCTCCAGAGTATAAGTCGCACCCCCGGCCAAACTATGAAAAAAAAACACGACTTATAGTCCGGAAAATACGGTAGTCTGATAAAGCTACAGGTGAGACAAGCAAAAAAAACAAAAAACCCAACAAATACAGAAAAATGGGATTATTAGTAGGATTGCATTTTAAAGTGCAAGATATTTTAGATATACATTTTAAAAAAGAGAATGATATACGACCATGCCAAGGTGTCGTGCACATTCATGCATGAGCTACAACAGTGATGACTTTATTTGGTCACTAATAATCCGACATGGACACGGGATCGATGAGCATCCAACGGGAGATGATGTTGTGAGCTGTGAGCCACCTTTTATGAGCTGCTGTTGAATCATTTGCTCGTACTGAGCTCCGTCATGGCTCTCTGGATGTTTTCATCCACGTCTAGTAACAGTCTGGTGTGTTGACTTCACCTCCACCTGTGTGGAATCTCAGTCCAGGTGGTAGCTGGAAGTCGGCAACCCTGCACCTCTGTGAAAGTCTTTGTTCTTGTCTTTGTTTGGATATTTGGTATTCAGGTAATCCAGAAGTAACAGAAAGTAATCAGGTTACTTTAGGCTTTTGAGACTTGGGTTTTGTGGCTGACTCAACAGATAAGTACTAACTGTGTCGGACTACACCTACACCCAGAGCTCTCCAGAGCGACAGGCAGGCAACACGCTGCTCCAAACTCCACCTGAAGCCAAGCACAGCCACCTGTTTACTGTAATCTGATATCTACTGAATGCACGAGCCTCCGTCGTGGTTTTTTTTTTGTGCTTGGGTTTTTATTTCTCAGTGCTGTGTTTTCTGATTAGCCAAGACAATCATGTTGGAAACTGTAATTACAGCCTTTTGTTTGCTCAACAATAGCCAAACACCTTGTATGCTGCGTTTTCACACCAGCGCTGGCGCCCTGTCGAAGCTAAAACACAATCCAGTAATAAAACCACAACGGTTCCAACAACAGGGGTTTTTATTTCCCTGAAATTACAATGACCAGTGAGAGAAAAACAGGCTGCACTGAAAGACCAATCAGTGTTTTGGTTGTTCTGGTGGATGCTGTCTTACAGGTAGTTGCAGCAGACAGATGGATGGAGAGGATCAGTCGGGTTTCTGTTAAGTCCCAGTTATTACTTCTGTTGGATTCTTTAGCCTTCCAATAGCTGCTCCTTATTCATCTCTGTGGCCCCTCACCTCATCCGAACCACGGAGGAACCGCTAGCTTCCAATAAGTCTGTCAAATGTTCACTTCTTTACAAGCTAACTCCGGCATCACCTGATCCGGAGACGGAGCGTGGAGGAACCGCAGCAGAGGAATGAAGGGGATGAAACGGCTCAGATACAAACGCACGCCGACAGACAACTAAATGTTGTTTGTTCATGATTCATTTATGGCTCCCAATAGCCCCGGGGCTTCGGCGTGATATTGCTTCAACAACAAGTGAAGGATAAAGGATTTTGATTCTCACTTTACGGCAAAGTGGAGATTCATAAACTTCACTTATTTCAGCTGTGTTCACGTTGTGTGCTTTTATTGCCGTTTGAAATCTCCGTTCAGTCAGATTCAGATGCGAACTCTCGCCTGTCTCGCTCACGATTAAGTCTTTAAATTGTGTTTTCTCCTCCTGGTTTTCCCTCCCCACAGGTTGCATGTCGTTTAAATCGGCTGTTCTGATGTCAGGAGACGCTGACGTGACCCACAAAACGTTCAGAGACACGCTGCAGGCAGGAGGTCAGAGGAGAGAATGAAAAAACGAGCCCATGCCAAGGCTGCACACTGAAACACGCTGCTGGTTGACAGAAGTTAGTAAACTGGCTGCTAGAAAGAGTCATTGAACCAGTTGTCTGACATTAAAAGCCTGTGGCCATGGCGGAGGGCCAGGCAGCAGCCCGACAGCTCGGGAGGCTGGGATGGAGGCAGCGGGGGGAGAAAGAGCCAAAACCTGTCCCAGAAGTGAGATACGAGACTGGCGCAGACAGAAGCAGAGATTTAAAATGCCAGCCTGGCGTTGTGGACCGGACTGGGCCTGGAGCAGCGAGGACGGACGGGAGCCGAGGCACATGTACAGGTGATGTGTTTCCCTGTGCAGTGTGCAGCGGTCTTACCGATGATCCCCGGCTCGCTGTGATCACTCACATCCATTTTGCTGTATTGCTTTGATATCCGTCGGGCTTTCCGCCGCAGGCTTGAACACACATAAACCAGTCTGTTGTTGGAGGAATACTAACAATCTGTGTTCAGATCTTCTCTGGAATTTAAACACAAACCTGCAGTGTGTTGTTTCTGGACCAGACGGCACAGCAGGCCGCCGCCACTTCTTCTTGTTTCTCCTTTTTATTCAGCGCTCTCGTGACTTAACCCGCTTCAGCCGAACTCGTGTTTTCCTTCCATCTTCATGATTCGTGACTCGTCAGATCTGCCGAGAAAGGCCGAGTCATGACCCAGAGCCAGAAACATCGGGAGACACGATGACAGGCGCCCTGAGCTTCAGCTCCTCAACCTGTCACCAGGTTAATTCAGGCTAAAGGTAATCAGCGGGCCGTCTCTGAGTGTTTGGGTGGGACAGGCTGTGATCCGCTGAGATGGATTCATCACTGTGATGACAGCACTGATTGGAAATCTGCTTTCCAGCCTAATGTGATTAAAATAATTATTCAACCCATTCACATTAAGCGATGAAACAATTATCAAATAACCACAATCCATTTGTTTCAGAGGTTCGTTTCAGCTCATCATAAACCACAGTTAAGCTTTAGAGAGAAAACTTTTCTCAGAGGACGTTGGTTGTTCTGTCTCAGTTCCTCCTTCAGGATCCAGTCAGCTGATCAGGGTCTGGTCGGCTGAACCGGTGACACTTGAGCTGCTGAGGGAGAGTAAAGAGGACTTTGAATTTACTTTTCATGGACAAAGACACATTTAGTGGAGCTGTCTTCACCAGTTTATACTGTTGGAGTCATTATTAAACACATGTGCTGTGCAATATTCGCTCTCATGTCGAATTTTAAATGAACACTTTAGATCAACTCTCTTACCCACAGTGGGAAGTTTTAATTATTTTCAGTACTCCATATGTCCAATAACTTTGTTTTTAATGACAGACTCCATCCTGTGTCGTTGTTGACAGATCCAGTGAGGATCCACATGTCGGAGACTATTGATTGTGTTGCACCACCTTTCTCTGTATTTGATTCAGGTCAGGCGACACTCAGTCAGGTCACGGCTTCCTCTTTTTCTTCTTTTTGTGTGATTCTGGCCTTGTGCTTTGAATCATTAGCATGCTGGAATATCCCTCTTCTGCCAGGCTTCTAGTGTTCCCACATGGCAGCATCAGTTAATGTCACCTCCCCAGCACCTTTTGTACTCATGCAGCCCCGTATTGTCACACTGCCACCTCCGTGCTTCAGGACTATGAGTCGCTGTCGGAGCTGTTCACACCAAACATGCTGGACCTCATCTGAAGTCAACAAAATGTTCTCATCTGGGTCAAATGTGGTCAAAAGTCTCATGTGACCAAGTAAAGTGCTCCCTGGCGTCTTGTAATGCGTTTTATTGCAGTTTAATTTTACATTTTGGTACCAAAGAATAAGCAAGTTTTTATTGTTGTTGTTGTTTTTTCTTGGATGTGGTCTGTAGACGTTGACGTTCTGCAAAGTCCTTCCAACTGTCTGAGTTCTGGTGTTCACGGGTCATTTTATTTTTTATTACTGTGTCAGTGATGGCAGGTTTTCTGTTCTGTCTGTATGTTAATGCACCTGCAAATAATACAGCGACTGAGAGGTGACATGATCAAGTCACAGAAACAATTCATCACGTAGAAAAACTGTGAAATTTAGTGCCTAAGATTTAATGTGTCAGTATAAAAGCCCGTCCTGGAGGGTCAGTGTTTCAGTCACACTGTGACGGAGGTTCTGATCGGTGGTCCGATCAGGTGAGTGTTTCTGTGGTGGTGAAGATGATGAACTGAAGCTGTGTGGAAGGTGAAAGAAGAAAGAAGCGTGTAGTCGTCTGTCTACCAGACAAAAAGATTCTCCTGATAGGGGGCGCAGTGAGGCTCCAGACCATAGACTGTATAAAAGATGGACGTAGCTACCGTGACGTCACCCGTTGGTTTCTGCACTGAGAACATGAAGCCAGGGTTTTGCTACTTCCTGGTTGACATCTTGGATTTTTGGAGCCAGTGACACAAAAATCGTCGGAGGGGGGCGGAGCCATAGGAGCAGCGATTGGTCAGACGGATTGAGAGACGGGCCCTCTCTGCCCGCCCACATTTACCGCCTTCTGCTCGCTTCATCTGCATCGTCGCTGCCGACTGTCAATCAAGCCAGCCACGCCCCTTGCCCCACAAAATGTTGACGATTTTTTAAAAATTCAGTATTGATTTATTTTCAGATTGGCCACCTGATCTCTGGATTTGACCATGAAAACTAATTTTAAAAACATCCTGAGCTGTAGGAATGCAGTATTTCATGATCTGTGATCACTTCTTTTCCAATTCAAGTCTATGGGAGCCAGGGCTTTTTGGAGCCAGCAGCTAGCGGACGTAGGGATATTGCAGGTTTTTGACACTTCCAGGTTGGCTTCATTTTTCAGGGCCGGTTGCTACGTCCATCTTTTATACAGTCTATGCTCCAGACAGAAGAAATCCAACATTGCAGTGATGATAATGGTTCCACAGTGTCTTGACCCAGCCATGTCTCCTATCCCAGAACCTCTGCCATCGTAAGGTGTACCGTTTCTCTTTGCTGTTCTGGTCCAGCGGGAAGCCATTTTGAAGCCATCAGTACTAACCACTGATTATTCTCCTCCGCTGATTGACGTGGAAACTCAGCTTGTAGATTGGACGTGGCTTAACTCAGTGGACCATGAGATGAAAAAGCACACAAAAGGAATGAATTGTATTGTAAGTTCCACGTTTTTTTTTTTTTTTGGTGTCAGTTCGGCCCGGTTTGTGCTCCGTGACTCATGAACACGAGACGTTTGTGATTGTTAAGCCGTAAACACATTCATAGCATCTGTTCTGTGACACCAGAACACATACCGAGTTACAGACGGCTCAGGGGTCCGTATGTGTGTGTTCTGAGATATCCTGGGAAGAAAAAATTGATTGAATGCTGCTCTGTTCAACTTGCTGTCACCATGGATCCTCTGGGTTTGGATATTTGCCTTAAAATGGATGAACGGATGATGAAATTGTCGGTATTAATTTTGGCATTTTGATACCTGGCCTGTTTCCCCGGTGACTCTCAGTTAGTTAGTATTCATTAAAAAGATCATTTTAAAAAAGGCTAATGAGACCTTTTTTCAGATAATTTATGTCTGACTTTCAGTGTTGATTTAATTCACGGTTTTCAATTATAACAATTGCAGAGCGCTAAGCGACGGGCATTCATTAATGACGGTACAGTGCTGTGTCGTCTGGTTGATTATTTCTTGTCCGACTGAGTCTAGAAAAAAACAGCAGAAAATAAAAAAATACTAACATCTCTGGTAATTTCCCTGCGTACCGAGCAGCTGTTAACAATTAAAAAAAAGACTCGTTTTGAGAAATATGAGACAACAAAGTAAAGGGAGGGGAGCAAGACAAAAAAAAAATTCTATCAATCTCTCTCGGACTCTATTTTCTCCTGCTGTGGTGCTTCGGGTGACTTTCGTTGGATCAGTTGTCCTTCATCTTGATCCCCGAAAGTGTTGTACAGACGACTATACTGATATAAATATTGTACTAATATAGACATAAGTAATAGGAAGCTAGAGTCCCAGGCCAGCCTCAGCTCCGATAAACCTCCTGTAAAGTCACACAATCTAAGAACTACAACTCCCGTGAAAACTACAAACATGGCCGTTATTCTGATATCTTAATGTGCTCTCTTTGAATATTTTCAACTTTGTAGCTTAAATGTCTTCTGCTGTCACAAATAGAAAATAAAATAGCAATGGTGTTAGTAACGGCAGTGAGGCGCTCTTTACTAAATTAGCAAATGCAATGATGAGATGTGAGCATGTTACACAAGTTGGTACCGTCACAAAAAAAACAAAAAAATGAAGAATGCGTCATGGGACTACATGTAAAGGCACAGCTAGTGTTTAGGGGTAGATGAGGTGCAGTCGTGTGTTTAGGATTAACATATGGGTTTTTATTAAAATGCGTTTTTGTCTTCATACACAAAGATGACTTTTGGAAAAACTAAATAATGGCTGGAACCTTTTCATTAATCATAATTCTCTGGGATAATAATTATGAAAAGTGTGCCTCAGCTGTAACAAACATCCTGCAGCGCCGTTTTCCCTCTTTAAAGAAAACGTCACATCTAAGAATAATAACCTGTTGCGTTATTTGACTTTCACCTTTTACTTGCAGAGGGAACGCGCTGCATGCGTTCTCTGGATTTTCTAATTTATGTCGTATCAGCGATGGCTCCTCGTTGCATCACACCGAACCTGCTGTAAATAAAAATGAGGATTTCAGCTGCTGCGCTTCTCTTCAGTGGGTGAATGTAAATGTGCTGCTAAGGTCAGGATCCAATTCAAAGATTATGTCAAGGCGTCTCGTGTCCGTCCAACGGAACCAGTTGTGCCTTGAAGGGAAGCAACAGATGAAGTAAGGATTCAAATGTTTGCTTTATGAACCTGGTGAATTATCTCCGTTTTAGCTTCATCACCATGTAGATGATTCAGCGATCTGGCTGGCTGACGTTGTGGACGCTTTCTGAACAGTTGAACATTTCATCTGGGGAGGCATGTCGTTAAAAAAATAAAATAAATGTTGTGATAATTGTCTGCACACGTTGAGCTGTTCAGAGCCGACTGTGTGTGAAACCCTCTGAACCGACTGTGACCCGGTGACTCGGTTCAGGAGGAACAAAAGTGGTTTCCAGTGGATTCGCTCTACAAAGGAGCACTTGTTCTCTAAAAGCAGATGAAGGAACCGTCTTTGATGTGGCTCACTGACCAGACATCCACCAGCAGCGTCGTGTTTGTGTGTGTGTTGCCTTTAAAGTACACTTTAAAGTCTTTCCGGTCATTGATTAAACTCCAAAACCTCCTTTCCCTGAACCACAGTTACACATTTTGACTTTTTTTAAAATGAAAATAATCCTCTTCTGGCTAAAAATGGCTTAACTGTAACTAAACATTGATATTTCAATATATCCAGTCCCTGCCTCTCTCCAGCCCTCCACCCCTCACTGCAGCTGAGCACACCAGCTCACCTGTGACTGTAAATCTACATACATGCTAAAAGCAGAAACCGAGAACACTGCAGGTTGACAGGATCGATTCCTTCCATTTGTTACGTGTTTGGATGTATGGCTTTGAGACTGTTTTTGCAGCTTCAAGGTGAAATTTGCTCATTTCATCGCATCTTCCAATCACCAAAAACACCACGTGGTTGTTTTCGTAGATCAGGGATGTCAAAGTCAAATACACAGAGGGCCAAAAAAAACAAATTTGCTACAAGCCGAGGGCCGGACTGGTTCAATGTTTATTAAAACACATTGAAATGATTGTACATAGCCTATTGACCAAGACCTAACACAGTGAATATTATTTAATGATTAAATGAATAAAGCAATATTTTCTTATGGATCTGTCAGTATCTTCAAGTGAAAACATTTTTCAATGGGCACACAGACAAAAACGAACTTCCTTCAAAGAAAAATCACATGTCCTGTACATTAAATGAATAAAGCAATGTTTTGTTATGGCTCTGTCAGCAACTTCAAGGGAAAACATCTTCAACAGGCAAACAGCAAAAAAGTAAATGTCCTTTAAAAACAAAATGTGTTTCTTAATATCAATATAAATGCATAAATGAAATTGCATGCATTATAAACTGAAAATGCATTATTGTGCTGCTCTATGATCCGACCAATCACTGCTTTCAAATAGTAAAATGAGAAAAGAAAAAAAAAAAAATCAGTTGTATTCTTTCTCATGGCTTTTTTTCTGCAATTTTCCCTGAGTCCATTCAACTGAAATATAAATATAAATAAATAAAATACAATAAAATAAAATGAAATAAAATGACATTAAATACAAAAACACATGGCACACAGACAAAACAATACTTCCGTCAAAGAAAAATCACGTCTTGTTGAAACAAATGTAAAAATTTAACTGAATTAAAAACTGAAAATGCATTACTGCTCCACACAGAAGACACACAGGTTTGCCTTTTACCTCCGTGAACATGTACTCTGCCTCCCACCTGGCTTGAAATCCCCTGAATCCCCGGATCTGGCCCGCGGGCCTTGACTTTGACATATGTGTCGTAGATTAATCATAACAACTGGACTTGCTTGAGTTCCTTGAAAACGTTCCACCTCTCATCTAAGAGGCTTCATCAGTTCTGTTGGGAGTTCCAGATACTTCTATCCTTAAGGAGCCATTAACACCTGAGTTTCAGTTTGGGGTTTGTTGCTCCTCCCCCTCGTTATGCAAGTCGTTAGTGCTCCCCCTGCCTCAGTGGGGTTCGTTCGGGTCTTCTGTGGCGAGCACCTACGATTAATCTACGAGAACAACCTGGATGACATCTTCACAGACATCACATGGACATGTTGCCAAGATGAAACGAAAAAAAACAAAACAAAACGTGGTTTTCCCAAGAGGGCCTCTGTAACAGCCTTCGTAATTAATCTAGCTTTTGTAGTACTTCATTTAGACATGAAAGAACGCAGCTAGATGTTTTTTTTCCCTCCTTGTTTTTGATGAACTCCAACTGCTCTGTTTTAAACGCGCCGCTATTGATTAGTTCATTTCTTTAACGGGACTGAGTTTAGATTCACTCGACGCCGTCACATCCCTCTTTTCTCTTTTTCTCTGTTTATTGTGGAGGAAATTCACTTTAAATTGCTCCAGTCTATTTCAGATACGGGTGACTGCCGTATAACTGCAATAACAGCATCCACAGTAGAGAAAGGTTATGTATGGCTGTAATACTTTTTGATGAAAATCCCTCCAGCAGTCTAATGGCTGTGTGTGTGTGTGTGTGTGTGTGTGTGTGTGTGTGCGTGCGACTCTGTCCTTTACCTCAGTGAGGAAAAAGATATTTGGAGTCTGAACTGTGAAATGAATACATCGTCTGTCATTTTCTCTGTGCACTGGGCTAAGAAATTGTCTGTAATAACCCAACTAGCAGCTCGAGTTCAGATCACTGATATTCAACACTTTTCTGTCATTTTATAATATTGTCAACATCGCTGGGGCAAAATGATGTCCTCAGACGTTACTGATTAAAGTCTTTCCAAAGCAAAGATAAAGATTGTGATCTGAGAGGAAATTATTATTCCTCTGAGGGTCTTCGTTCCCTCTGAATGTGATGTCAGCTCTTAGCGGCTGAGCGTCAGGTTTGAGTGAAGCATCTGAAATCAGTTTGGGAGGTTTCTGTTATTGTCTGACCAATACACACTGATGTTTTTTAAGTTACAGTCGTGACTCGATAATGCGACCCTTAACAAGCCGAAAACCGGGCCGCCACATGAGGTCACCTGGTTGAACTGGCGACCCATGAACAGGGGCTGTAGTCCCCGATGGGTTCGAATCCTGCTCATGGTCCTTTGCTGCAGGTCCTTCCCTCATTCTCCTCCCCCACTTTCCTGTCTCTCTCGTGACTGTCCTGTCTAATAAAAAGGCCAAAAAATAACTTAAAAAAATAAATAGAAAGCAATTTCAAACCTTGCTATCTGACAGGTTTTTAGGAAAAACAAACAGAACCCATAAAAAACAGCCTTAACATACCGACAGCCTTGGATTCTGACTCCGACATGACATTTAATGTCACCAATCAGGATAACGACGTATTATCTGACTGAACAATCCCACAGATTGGCTACGTTCACACTGCAGGACTTGATGCTCGATTCGGATTTTTTTGTGAAATCCGATTTGTGCGAATTCCTTCACATTTCCAGTTCAATGTGTCTTGTATGTGATCTGCTGTGTGAACTTCATACGACCCAAAAGTTTCCCGCATGTACAGAAGAGGACACAATAACATCACACGCAGTGAGCGTGCTCAGTGTTTAAACATGGATGGTAACGGTGGAGCGTATCTGCCACTCCCCCACCACCACCGATGGTGGAAACAGAAGTGTGAGCGCTAACCAAACTAGCATCAGCAGCCAAGTACTGCCTGTGTGTTCTGGACACTTCCACCCCGTCAGAGCGCTGCCCCGGGGTGGAAGTGGCCAAAACGTGCACAAGCACACGGGTCAGTTAGGCGTGAAATCCAGTGATGCGTAGTGTTCTAGCAATACACTAGTTATAATAACAACTATAAACAATGAATATTAACAACTAATGAGCCTTCCAGCATCAAGCCCTCCTTGTATCTCGACCTTGACAATCCGACAGTCTTGCTATCCAACATCAATGACGGTTTTACATTTAGTGTCGGTTTATCGAGTCATGACTGTATTTATTTTCCTTCAACATGCGGTTGTGCACATTGTAACTGGACCTTTTCTGTCTCTGTTTTTTCTCTTTGGCTACAGGTAAGTGCTCCCAGGGACTTTCTCCAGAGGAAATGCTAAAAGAGCAACCGAGACAGATTTAACAAGATCCTCCGCCGCCGTATCTCCAGCTCCGCTCGTATCTCAGTGGGTTTGTTGTGCTTTGTTTCTTTAAAGAAGAAAGAACCGTGTCCAGAGGGCTGCTTAGTATTTCCAGATGATAATGGTATAGGACACAGGGTTTCTTTACAGATAAGTTTCCTGTGTTGTTCCTCACAAACAAGCGAGGAGAATCCTAATAAGAAGAAGCAGCAGCTCCGCTTGGTCATAATGTCAGCGGCTCTTTGTGTGAGTTGGAGATTACGAGTTCTTAGGAAAACAGCGGCATGATGACTAAAGACGGAACAAGCAGAAGTTTGCGCAGCGTTATTGGGAGTGCGATGACCTTGCTGTTCATTTTCAGCTTTTTGAAATGTTCTCAGCTGGTGTTGAAGCAGAAGCCGCCGTATACCTGCGCTCGTCTGGTTACCGTCGGAGCGCTGACCTTACGCTGCTGCTGACAGGTGAAGCTTTGTGATATCAGACTGCAGCAGACGCACGATGCTCATATTTTATAGAAAAACCCTCCGGCTGAAAGCGCAGAGCAGGTTGGGCTTTGGGAGAGCGGCTTTGTTTGCTCTGACCCAGTAGCAATTTTTAAATATAAAGGAACCATTCTCTTGATGTGCCTGTGTGGGTGTTGTGTCTGTGTAAAGCTCTCTGTGTATAGCAGCTGTCTAGCTCACATCAGCTGCTGGCCTTTTTCTCCACCCCAGAGGATCGTGTCTATCTTCAGTTTTAAACCCTTAAAGTCTGTTCTCTTTGCTTACCTTTGCCTCCTCCGTCTCTTTTCAGAGAAACGCCGAACCGCGGCCCCCACGTTTCGCTCAGGAGATGTAGGCAGGCTCTATTGTAGGTCATTTTTATTCTGCAAAGAGGTATTACAAATGGTTTGCTATTCATAGCTTTTTTCAATCAGCTTCTGAATCAGCGGGGAAATAAGCTCACAAAAGACTAACAGTGGAGTTTGGAAGTACAGCGTGTTGGTGCTGCAAAAACAAAAAGGACAAAAAGGAGAAGTTTTCGCAGAGGTCGCTGAGGAGAAGGAACCGTGCCGTCGGACAGAATCCAGCAATTTCTACTTACACTGGCAGAAACGGGGTTTGTAAACACACCCTGCATGAGCCGGGCCTGGTGGGCGAACGGCAGATTGTTTTTTTACCATCATGTAGTGGAAGGACGTGCATGCGTTTCTTGGGCTTATACTAGCTTGTCTTGTAGTTCTAAACCAACAGCTTTAATCCTGTCTATTAAAGTGGTTGGACGGTAATGAGCCGGCCGAGTTCACGGGTCGCTGAAGCTGATTAGGTGGGTCAGCTAACAACCAGCAGCAGGTGGGTCTCACCTTGATCCATATAGAACCTAACTGGAAATGAATTCTGCACCATGAGGAGACTGGTTTGGTTGCATCAGTCTTTGAGTTGGGACGACTTCTAATGGAATTGTGTTCAATGTCCATGACGTTGGGGGGGTTTAGCTTTCCCTCTACATTCAAATGTGTTTTAAATTACCAGGTACGTCTGTCAGGTGTGTTAAGGGAGGAGGGGTCCTGAATTCTTGATCTGAAAGGTGGAGAAAAATGAAGCTACGAAGCCAATTTCATTACGCTGAATTTAGTTTAAACTCAACTGATGCAGACGTTCCAGCTCGAATGACAAAAAAGAGCATTAGTGAGTAAATAGAGTTAGTGCATCAACGTGTATATAAATCAGTGAATTAGACTTTTAATCTTGCAACCATACGTTCAATAAAACGGTGGGATTAGGTCGAATGAATTAGTTTTCGGGTCCTCCAACAACAGAAACTAATCAGCTACAGCACGACGCACTGTAAGGAATGCTTAACTGCTACCAGATGATGCTGTCTGTTAACTTAATGAGGAGATGGCAATGAGTACATATGTTAAATAGATTGAAATCGGCAGTCAAACGATCCAGAGAACAGTGTCTGTTCCTAGTGTTGTTCAGCCTTGTGTAGCTCGTATCACCTGGCTACAGTCAGGTAAAGACTCTGGTCTGTTTAATGCAGCATGTGTCGTCACATTTAACCCGAACCAGTCTGTCGTTAACCTAAATGGAGATCCACAGGGTGTGGATGTCCTGTGTACAGCTGCCGTCCACCAACTACCTCCAGCTGTTCACTCGGATTCAGCTGCAGCAGATGAAAGTGAAATTTAAATCCTTCAACAGTTTAGTTGTGCAGAAACAGTCTTTTTTGGAGACAGTATTTCCAACAATCCACCTGGCTAGCCCGTGAAGATTCTCAGTCATCCAGGTCACGGTTATTCTGGTAGATTAATAGTAGCAACTGCTTGAGTTCCTTGAAGACGTTCCACCTCTCATCCAAGAGGCTTCATCAGCTCTGACTGACTAGTTGGGAGTTCCAGATACTGATATCCTCAAGGAGTCATTAACACCTGAGCCTCAGTTTCAATTGGGGGTGTGTTGCTCCTCCCCCTCGTTATGCGAGTCGTTAGTGCTCCCCCTACCCATTGGGGTTCGTTAATGTCTTTTGTGGCTATAGGTGTGGATGTGGCCACAGAAGACCTTAACGAACCCCACGGTGGCCCTGTGGTTGACGTCTAACAAACATATTTAATTGGCTTCCACCATAAACACCGCGGGCCTTTTTCTTGCGTTGTTGACATGAACTTCCTGTTCTGTCCCAAGTGAACACCTGCGTGTGATCCGTTGTTCTGCTCTGTGGACACGTTACAGAAACACGCGTGTAATTGACGACATTCATCAGAGCTGCACTAATTTTGTTGTCCCAGTTGAAAGTGTGTTTCTCACTGTCAGGGACTCTTAACTGGGGCAGACTGGTGGTTAGCGTTAAAACCTGTTCAGTGTTTCATGACAGATCAGACACACGGAGGCGGGGAGCTGCTCTACAAGATGATGGAAGTCTGTCTTTTGTGGTTTGCACAGGAACATGCCGCGTTGATCGGGCTGACGGCTACGATTCAATTCTTCTGCTTAGTTTAAAACACCAACTACAAACACAAAGGAAGCACTTTGGCACCCTGAAGAGATTCATCAACACAACGCTTAACAGGTTGTTTTTTTGTTAACGAACATGAACAGTGCAAGGTTCCCTGTTGCCTCTCAAATGTGGTACAGAGTCATTTATTCAGCAGTACTGATGCTTTTTACTTAGCGTTCAGGTTGCATAGCTCTAAGGCGCTTAAATGGAATAAAATCATTGTTCTTTTTCTTATTATTTTTTATTGTGATTCTTCTTTTCCCATTCTTATTTTTTTAATAGTTATTTTCATATTTTCATATTGCATTTATAAAACGGAGCAAAGTGTTTTGAAATCCTATCATTAGGAATCCCTGATTTTCCGTTTATAGCGGCTGATAACAAACCAGGAACCGTTTTAATCTTCAACCAGCTCAAATATGAACAGAAACATAAATACAGTTAAAGTACTAAGACCTTAGTCAAATACATTTCAGTTGTTTTTCTCACATTTGCTGACATTTAATGGGACTTCACTGCCTTGGGTCAGCTATGATTAGGAATGTAAAATATCAGATTAATTGCAATAAAGGGGATTTATTTCATTATTTCATTCTTTGTCGCTTGTGGGTCAGTAGTTTACTTTAAATTGTTTAACCTGACAGTATGCTAATTGGATAATTGCTTTAACATATCAACACAATGTCCCTTCCTCCTTATTCCACCTGCTTTAAGTGCAGCAGCTGCATGATGCTGCCGCCCCCGTGCTTCACAGTGTGGATGGTGTTCTTCAGCTTGCAAGCCATTTTTCCTCTAAGCTCCAAGCAAATGTTCATTTCAGCAAACAGCAGTGCCCTTTAGCTGTACTGGTGTGTGTGTTTTTTGATTTGGAAATCCTATTTTTACAACAGAACAGCAACGTTGGGAGAGCCATTATGCAACCTGAGTTTATTTATTTATTTTTCTAATGTGCACTTTAAATTGCCTCACATTCTCTGGCTAATTAATAATCAAGCCCTAGGGCCGTTTGAAAAGCTGCAGAGCTTCTTTACTCGCTGACAGTCGGATGGCTTGGTTAATCCCTGCCACTGCCCTCCTCCCTGCTGGTGGAGGAAGAGCTGGTTGGTCTTCATCAGGTGTTCATAGATAATTGGGCTAAACCGACATTACGTTGCCTGTGGAGGGTGTTTGGAGATGCCTCATTTCTCAAAGTTTGATAAACTGCACTTATGGACGCCACAAATGTTGGTGACTTAATATTTAAAACCTCAACCTCTCATAACCAATTGGGTGTTTAATCTACTGTCAACGTTTCACATTGTTAGATGTAATTACTCTCTGCAGTTCCTTTATTGGATAAATAACTTTCCTACTTTGGCCAAGAACGCGGCAGCCGGTAGCATTTCATATATTCCAACCTGTAATTAAAGCAGCGCGGTTAAAGACGTGTTCCAGCTTAACCAAAGTGTTTGAAGCCTACTTGACACGCGACGCTTTTCTCTCCAGTAAACACTTTTTGCTCTGAAAAGGGTTCAAGAGCAATCGGTGACACTGAGCTATACGTGGTGGAGTTAGTTTAAAGACAATGTCTACAGTATGCCGCAGTGCTTCATGCTGTTCAAAGTGGAGATCCTCACCGTCGAGCTACCGCTAACCTGCCTACCCACACACCTCAACTCTATTAAGACATCAGCCTTCACTGTTCTGCTGTTTTGACTTTGATAACTAGAATTAAAAAAAAAAAAAAGATGAATCTCCCCTTTTCTCTGTTCTACATAAATGAAGCTGGATGCTTGAACTCTGACATCCTCTGAACAAACTCTAATCCGCTAGTTTACAGCTGGTTTGGTACCCTGACATCCGTGACTCCGTCGGCAGCAGCTGAACACAGAGGCAGCAGACGGATGCCGTTGGAGGCAGAGGAGACACTTTGATGGTTTTCTCTGAGTGTTCGTTTGTGATTCATCAGTGGCATTTGGCAACTAAATCATATAGCAAGGAAACCATAGTGGGAAGAAGACTTTAATTCTTCTTTCACGAAACCCTCTGCACGCTTTCTTTATTCATGAGTTTTTATTCATATGTAAAGCACTGACAGATTTAATCATCGGCTTGACACTTCATTTTAATGAACTCGGTTTAACTGTTAACACTCCAATATGCATATAAACCTAAAAAAAAAAATACTATGAATACAGACCTTTGAATTACATGATTTATGAAATGGGGGTATTTTCATTTCTGACAGTGAGCGACGAAGGCGTTTGTAAAATCCAGAGTAATTCACAGTGACGCCGAGTTTCTGCTTTAATTTGAAGACATGCAGTTTATCTGACAGATGAGCAGCGACGCCAGCTGTGAGTCTTAATACCCGTTTAGACGCCACACAGTGGCTTCATGTTGGACCTCCGCCAGCCCGTTAATGTACACACCAACAATGGATTATAGAGCCTGCAGTTCAAACTTAACCAGTCTTTGAGCTTGATTTTAATTACTAATAGTTGCTGCTGGGGCTGCAAGGTGGCTCGGTGGTTAGCGCCGTTGCCTCGCAGCTAGAAGGTCATCGGTTCACGTCCAGCCCCCTGCGACTCTAGTGAGGATTAAGGTGTAGAGATGATGGATGGATGGATGGTTGTAGTTGCTGTATTTGTCGTGTCCAGTCAAAAAGTTCTGATTCCTACATACCTGACAAAGCTTTCTGGTGTACAAAAACAATTTTTAATTGCAAATTATTGTAGTTTTCTTTAATGCAGTCTTACCTTAGTGAAGTGTGTTCTTTGTGCTGTTGCCTCATTCAGCGAGAGGACACATGATGCTCTTTGAATAGCATCTCTCACCTTCAGGAGCCCCAAGAGTTCACACTACGACCTCTCAATCCTTACCAATAGATAAAAATGGCAGATAAAACAACTGATTATAAAGTTTGTTGACCGTTTTTAATTTTGTGTTACCGTGATAGCAGCAGGTCTTGTTTATGTCCCTTATAAAGATCATATTCAATGTACTTTCCTGTCATAGTTTTCTGGTGGTAATCTGCATTCATTTACCTGCTGGATGCACAGCGGCCTTCTTTCTTTTTTATTTAACTGTGGTCTGTTTAGACTGAGTCAGAACTATGAGCTAGTGTCCTGTCAGTTGTTCATCTCTGACCAAGATGATGATCTCAGACTTCCAGTGTTGGTTATTACAAGGCTCCAATGGTCCATGACAAGCTAATGGGGAAACAGATAATATTCCTCCCGAGCTATTTAGCCTCCCTCCAGATATATACGTGAACACACCGTATATTTATATGAACGTTGCGCCGAGTGACGCCGTGTGAAAACAGTCTGCTGTGCTTGTTAAAACAGCGAAAAGCTAATGATGCACAACATTGCAATCAAGCGAACCGTACAGTGTCAAGAACGAACACACAAAAGAGCAGACATCAGTGAATAAACAGTTTGGCAGCTGCTGCGACTTCAGTGCAGCCGCCGCGGTTGAAAGCGAGCTGTTTTTAGCCCGTGTCTCCAAACCTGTCCGGTCCTATTAGACAGCAGCGTGTCTGCCGGGCTGATCAGCACAGTGGCCCGGCAGATGGTGAGCAGATTACTATTAATAATGCAGAAAATGAACTTTAAATCACCCGGTAATAGAAACGAGAGCGACTGCTTTCTTTAAGGGAGCCTGTGAAGAGCCTCTAAATGACAGTAAATGTTTCACAAGGACGTTATGGAGTAAACAGCTCGTGGTGCTGTGGGATTAGCAGGGGGACCTCGTTAATGCTTAAACCAAAGATGTGTTTGATTAGTGCAGATGTGACACAGTCAGAGCCCTGCTAGCAAACGCATACCTAAATATGTCAAATTAAATGAAGAAACTTGTAAAACCTGAGCAGTGATTTTGTCTTGATGTTAATTTATGGCGTGTCATTGTCATAAGCTTCTCCTACGGCAACATGTATCTGCAGACTTTTTATTAAAATATTAAAAAACAAGTGACTTCCCCTCAACCCTAACTCCTAAAACAATAGAAAGTGGTTCAAACAACAGCGTCATTTGCTCTGAGCACTGAGCGTCTATCTTTACAAAACCAGGTCGACCGCTAAGACGGCTGCAAGTGGAAGGAGGAGAAGCCGGCTGCGTTCCAGCTCACACGTTCGTCTTTTCCTTTAACTACGTACCGCATCTGCCTTTTCAAAGCACACGCTGTTTCATGTAGCGTGTGCACACAATCGAGATGCACTCCTTCGTCATAATACGGAGCCTTAAACTTTCCCTGTCGCAGTCTGTTGTGTGAAACGAGCCCATCTGTCTGCGCTATATGTCAGCAGCTCCGGCTTGTTTATGCTCGTGTGAGATACCGTGACATATGTGACATAGCTGAGCAGAGGATTGTGGGTCAGAAAACGGCTAGAAAAGCAGGCTGGCTGGCAGGCTGTAAAATGTGACTGGATGCGGCGTGACATCCTGCTAACTCTGCTTTTCTGCATTCGACATACGATGTGTTGAGACCAAGTTGTTTTCTGGCAAACTGTATATTTTGGGCTGCAGGGTGGCGCAGTTGGTAGCACTGAAGCAAGAAGGTCGCCGGTTCGCATCCCGGTGGGGGCACCAGAATCTTTCTGCGTGGAGTCTCCATGTTCTCCCCGTGCAGCGTGGGTTCTCTCCGGGTTCTCCGGCTTCCTCCCACAGTCCAGAAACATGTTGAAGTTAATTGGTGATTGTAAATTGTCCGTAGGTGTGAATGTGAGTGTGCTTGGTTGTCTGTCTCTAAGTGTAGCCCTGTGATAGACTGGTTACCTGTCCAGGTGAACCTGCCTTCACCCTGAGTCAGCTGGGATAGACTCCGGCCCCCCATGAGCCTAGTGAGGATTAAGCGGTGTATAGATGATGGATGGATGTGTATTTTGGGCAGTAGGATACTGGAACAGACCCACAGTCGCACAAATCAGTCACTCAGTTCATTTAAAATAACTCAATAATTCACTCAACTCTGTAGAAGAAAGAGCTTTTTTTTCCCTTTTAAAGATAATGATCTGTTCTAAAAACACCTGTCTTAGCAGTTTCTAAAATTATGATTATTATTTGGGTTTTTTTTTTCTTTACATTCAACATATAATCAGAAACTATATGGCTCACTAATACATTTTCCCGACAGGATATCCAAACTAGGCGGTGAATCCTAACATTCAGACTCCGAAGCAGCGACTGTATATTTTTGATCTGTTGTTGTTCGCTCAGAAAGCTGAACCAACAAGATTAAAACAAAATCCCTCCATTCTCCTTTAACTGGCTATTGATTTTCCCTTTTCCTCCTCCGTGCGCTCGTCTATGAATAAAGATTACAACTGCTGCTTCACAGCAATGAAACATGATGCTGTATTAGAGCCTCGCACATCTTTTCTTATTGTGGTTATGCAACAGACACGCCCTCCTACACGGGGCTGCTCCTCACATGGAGCTCTGGTCGACTGCCGGTCATGAAGGCATGATGACACCGGATTAAACTGTCTGGACCGCCGTTTGGAACACAACGCAGGTTGGTGTTCTCAGTGTCAAGTGGGTTTGGAAATGGTTTATGAAATAGAAATGAGAAGAAAAGAACCGAAGCAGAACCTTTGATGGCTCTTGAGAGGAGATCGTGGAGGTGGAGCTGGTCGTAGCCCAGGATCTTCTCCAGGATATCAGCGGCTGTTCCTTCTCCCAGCTCCTCATAAACAGCCTCTGACCAACCAGGCAAATGAAAACATGCTGGTTGTGATTTAAACGATCTTGTTGATCTTTTTATCTGCCATCCTGCTGTTCCTTTATCTTTGTCACTGCCTTCGTAACCCCAACACTTCAGTCTGAATATGACCTCTCCTCACATCACGTCCAGTGATTCATGAACTGCGTTTTCTTTATTCCATTGTTTTAAACGTCCACCCCGAGACATAGAGATATATATATATATATATATACATTGGAAGAGTATATTCGACAGAGATCAGTTTCCTGAGTCGACCTCAAAGCCTCTGGAGATCTGCAGGATGGATGGAATCATTGTGCCGGCTGATGGAGCTCATTTAAGAATATTTAAGTTTCATAGCACACAGTACAACTTAGAATAAATCACATGAAGTCACACAGAGGGACCAGCCAGTAGATCTCACCCAGCCCTCCTCGGTCCTGTTTGGTCTTCAAGTGAAGCTATGAGGCCGATTTTGGCTCATTATTCTGTGACACAATCAATCCTCCTGCACAAATACGCAAACCCCAGGATGTTTCCTGAATATTCCCACCGCCGGGTTTCACTGTGGGTTTGATACACGGCGGTGTCTCTCCGGTTGTTACTGACTTGGATTTATCAGTAAAGAGGGATTGTTTCCACTCATCCACTGTGGAGTCTGTGTTGGCCCACGAGTGTTTGACCTCGATTCTCTTCCTGAAAAGTGATCCAGAGACACCACTTCTTCTTGTTTGACCCCAGTAGACAGCGTTCTTTTGACAAAGCTGATTGGAGTCTTGTGTTCTTTATTTACCAAATGCTGTGTCTGTGATGAAGTTGCTTCCCCATTTCTCCGTGAACAAAGCTGGATGTATTGATCTTGTGACGCTGTGATCACGTTGCGTCTGCCCAGTCGTGCTTTGAGAGCAGGTGATCCAGTTTGTCAAGTGCTTTTGAGCGCCGCTCTGCCAAGAAACCATTTTTCTTGTCCTGATTTGATGCTGAGAAAGCCTCTTTGCCTGGATTAGAGTCATAACTTGACCTCTGACAACTATTGTGAATGAAGAGGAGCTAAAACCTGGTGAAGATCGTATTTGCATCGTCCTTAAGATCAGCTGGTCGAACAACTTTACCTCCGTTTGCTTCTCGTTTTTTTGCGTTTCTGTTTCTACCCTTCTACAACATCAAATGTGATTCCAAATCACTCTGGAGGGTGCCAAGACTGAATTCGTCATCATCAACAAGATCTATAGCCTCGGTTCTCTCCCCCCGCGGGGCAGAGTCTGGTCTAGAGGAAGAGCTGGAGTCCAACCTGCAGCAGGACATGACTTCAATGAACAGTGTCATAGAGCTGCAGGAGCTTATCGGCCAGTTTGTACTCATAGCATGTACCTCCAGCTCGCCTCAACCCATATCTAATATATAGCATCGACCTGAGGGTCTGAAGGGGCAGACCATTCCTGAGTTTGTTTTTAATGATACAGCCTCTCTACCGGAGTAGTAGTGGAGGGGAGAGGACAGAAGCTGCAGCAGAAGATAAGTCTTCATATGGGGCGATGCCTGCTTTACTTCAGCCCAGACAGCCATGTTGTCTCCCCTAAGTTCTAGACGTGAATAGATCTGCACCGATTCATGATTTTGTCCTTTAGCGGCCGTTTTACTTCCTCAGGACTCGGCGTAGCTGCTCATGAGTTCCAGCTGTACAATCTTGGACTCACACGTGCAGCCAGAGTGTTGGTTTGGAGAGCTCGTGTCCACCTATCGGCTCTTTGAGCACGTCGATTCTTGCCATTGTGTTAATGACTCTGCTGCAGACAGGCTTTCTAAGCCTCATTAGGCAGTCAAGCAGCTCCGGCGGATCCATCTGCCGCCCTTCAGAAGCCTTGACAGCAAACCGCACCACACTAATTATAGATTTTTAAAAAGCGAGCTACAGCAGGTTCCGTGGGTCACTGTACATTGAATGTAGAACATCGGCCATTTAACGGTGTTCTCCTGCCAGGTCGAAGCCCAGATGCATTTTCAGGTCCTTTTGCTGATTCTTGATTCTGGACACAGCAGCACTAAGGAGGCCAGTATGTGGGCGAGACCTGAGCTATCTAACAGACTTCTCTGCACGGTTTATTGTCTTATAGACAGCCATGCATGCCTCTCAGCACTGGAATAGACAGCTAATTATAGGCTTCTGTGCGAAGGAAAATTCTGTCAAAGTGTGCTTTTGGAGGTGCAGCTAACTGTAGCGACTGGCGCACAGCTGATGAGGACCGGATGCTTTGGGTCTCTGTCAGGTTTTGGGCTCATCATTGTACATTCACAGATGTATTATCCATACCACGGCACGCAGCTTCTCCCTGTTCAGAACACACTTCCCAGAAAAAGCTAGCTGGTGTTTCCTCCCTGCAGCTACAGAGGCCACCACGTCTCTGTTGTTGCATCACTAACCCAACATGCTCTCATCAGGAAGGAGGCTTTCTCTTGTCACCATCATCAGTTCGAGTCCCAACACACCACTGAGCACTTCAGTCCTCTTTGTGCAGTAAATCTGTGTTTCGCTGCACTAGAATCTAACGAAGCAGCGAAACACAGATGCTCGTCGATAGCCAATCCCTGTTCAGAGACTCACGCCATTGCTGCAGAAGTGCTTCATAGATTGCATTGCTGCCTTGTATGACTTGAACTTTTCAGGATGCTTCTGAGCTGACACATCCGTCTTAATGTCAAACAACTCGACACAGACATCTGTCTGCAGTAAAGACAGTAAGCTCTGGTGTCATCGCCCACGGGGCTCCAGTCGCTCCTTCGATTCAGGGATTAGCTCACATGCTTCTCTTTGCTTCTGGCAGTATGTTTTAGACTGTGACTTGTTAGCTAGTGGCCAGGACCATATGGACTCGTAGCTATATTTATATTAATTAAGTTTAAAATGGATCATGCTTTTGAATTAGGTTCAATGTAGAGACTTGAGAAATGAGAGCGAACTAAACCGCTGTGATACCATAGAGACAAACACATGACAGGAATAACAATCAGATTAAACGGACAAACTTTGTACAGTCACAGGTTAAATTAAAACGTAGGGGAAGCAAACAGACCAGTGATTGGCCCATACGCAGCTGTTTCGTCACCTGGATGCTTCTCCAAACAGAGTATGGAGAGGTGTTTCTACAGCAGAGCAGCAACACTTTCTGCTCACAGGGCAGGATGGGGACTCTCATCAGTGGATGGGTGTGTCCAAAAACCAAATAGATCACTGCTACGTTCTTTTAAAAAATAATAATAATAATAAAAAGAAAATGCCACTAAAGGGACCTGAAAAGAGTCCTCACCTCGCAGGCTGACAGGATTGTTTTTGTAGGTTCGGTTCATATAAAACACTGAATCTGTGTTCGGACTTTTCGCTGTACGCAGCAGTTTCAGTGAAGAGATGCTCAGCCGTGGACTTGATTTGTTGACTTGTTTTTCTTTCTCATGATTTGTCCTTAAACATAAAAAAACATCACATGGACTTTACTAAACTTGATTTTTATTGGAGCACTGTTGCCTCGCAGCAAGAAGGTCGCCGGTTCGCGTCCCGGTGGGGGCACCGGGATCTTTCTGAGTGGAGTCTCCATGTTCCCCCCGTGCAGCGTGGGTTCTCTCCAGGTTCTCCAGCTTCCTCCCACACAGTCCAAAAACATGTTGAGGTTAATTGGTGATTCTAAATTGTCCGTAGGTGTGAATGTGAGTGTGCTTGGTTGTCTGTCTCTAAGCGTAGCCCTGTGATAGACTGGTTACCTGTCCAGGTGAACCTCCCTTCACCCTGAGTCAGCTGGGATAGACTCCAGCCCCCCATGACCCTAATGAGGATTAAGCGGTGTATAGATGATGGATAGATGGATTTTTATTGGAGGAGGTCCTAAAGCTTAGCATAAAGCTACATACAGTAGTGAACTCTGCCACATCTATATAACAGCTGCAAGTAGATTTAGCTCAACAAGCCTCTGATGAGTGAATCAATCCACCTCGGTGTCATCCTAATGTGGGATTCAATAGAAGTGATGCAACTCAAGGACATTGGAGCTCTTGTCCTTCAGGATCGGCGTCCGGTTCTTTGGCTGAATTGTTCCATTATTACGTCCTACCATAGTGTAGTAAAGACTTGAAGCTGAGTCTGACGACGTGCTGGGACTGCAGCGGGAATCCAAACTGTAAAGCACTCAAATGTTACCGCTTGATTTAAGAAAACTAAATCTAAATATGTACAAGTCCGTGGCGGTAGATCGTCTCCCGGCATCCTGTTGCGTCTCCTCGCCGTCGTCCTGAACAACTGGTGGTTGCAGTGAAACGACAACCAGCAGCCTGAGCTGCTGAACCGTGCCGCGTGTGATGTGTTTCATTGCCGGGAAATTCATCCAAGAAAATGAGAGAGCAATAACAACGCCTTTTCTCTCTGAGCCTCATTTCTCCTGGGATTCATCTGCTTCCTCCTCAGACTGGCTGAGTGTGAGTCTGCTCGTATTCCTCATGTTGTGGGGACACACAGTGACATCGTGGGAGGCCTGCTCTGTGTTCAGGACAAAGAGCTGCTCCCGTATATCACTTCGTTCAGTTCAATGTTGTTAGAAAGATGCTAAAAGGGTTTGGTTTGGGCTGAGGTTAGAGGTACATGAATAGTTCTCATGCTTTGGCTTCTTGTGCATCTTTCAGTTTCAAGTTATCAAATCAGATGTTATTGTCAAATGCTGTCGTTCTGCTTTAACGAAGAAGTTGCAAAGTTTTTTTTTAATGGAGACTCAGTTCATCAGGTGCTTTAACAAACCTGCAGATTCCTCATTACTGGAAAAAAGTTTTGTAAATGCTGCCTAATTGGAGGGAGCAAATGTCTTTTAACACCAGCAGCACTTTGGTGGATCAGCGTCTGTTTATAAAGTCCACAGTCGATAAGTCATCCATCATGTGTTTCTCTTCTGCTGAATCAAAGACGGAGTTCATCTGCGGTCGCTTTAATGGGACTTTAATCAGATTGGGTTTGAAATAAGCAAGGGAAGAAAAGCATGCTCATGCTGTGTCATTTCTGAAATGCAATTACTGTCACGTAATAGAAAATATCTTTCTAGCTCAGTCCCTCTATAGACATGATGCTGTGTTGTTCATGACGTCCCACTGATGTTTAGGTGTAACTTCATATGAGTGAATCTCCGTGTTTGATTGTTAATAAGCATGCTGAGTCTCAAACGTCTCATCATCTGTCTTTACCCAAAACACAGTCTTTTTCCAAACCTTCTCCAAGTGCCTGAACACATCGCCATAAAGATGAATATGCAATCAGGGGATATCGAGCTGCAAGATCAGATAAAATTATATGTACACATTAGTGACACATTCAGTATTAACATATTTGGGATGTGACAGGTTTGTGTAAACAGAAAATGTAATCTTAAAGTGAAACTGCTGCTGAAAAAATAAAAAATATCTTGTATCAGTGCAACTTCTAGTTTGACTGTTTTCACATCAAATAAATCCACTGCAGGAAAAAAAATAAATGCATCATCTGAACGTCTCCTCCTGTGATGGTAGTTGTAGCAGAGCTGGAGTTATTGGATCGCACAGACTCATCCCAGGACCAAGAATGAACTTCCATGCGGCGTCTCCTATAGCATGCACTGGGCTCCTTATATGAAATCCCTAGAAAAGATAGACAAACTAATATCAGCGCGCCTCGGAGATTCTGAATTATTTTCTCTCCTTGTCAAGAAATCCGCCATGACAGGCAAAGCGCTGGCGTATTTTAGTGCTGCGTTCGTGTGTCCTTGTCTTGCTTTGCCTGACTGCAGCTCACTGAGTCTGAAATCTTGTTACTGTCAAGGATTCAGCCTGAGTCTCTGCGAGAGGATAGAGGCAGAGAGCGCCTATTTTCCTTATCAACAAACTGGAACATTTTCTT
This sequence comes from Stegastes partitus, assembly GCF_000690725.1. Taxonomy (NCBI): domain Eukaryota; kingdom Metazoa; phylum Chordata; class Actinopteri; family Pomacentridae; genus Stegastes; species Stegastes partitus. The sequence goes on from NW_007577763.1 coordinate 633,824, forward strand.
TTATTGAAAGAATAAAAGAGCACCACAGCAAACAAAAAGTAGCTGTAACTCATCCAAAACGGCAATATTATATGCAGCTCTTGATGGCGGCGCTGAGTGTCAGCCCTGAAAATGTCATTCTTGTTTAAAGCGGAGCGATGGATGTGCTCTCCGCTTCCCCCCCTCCTCGTGATTGAACGCTCTCAGACAGAAAAAAGTCACAGGAAGAGTGATTTCTGATGAAGCTCTCCGGTTCCTTGACGACTATCGTTCTATTTTTGCCTCCAATTCAGTCGTGAAGCACTAATGAATTTGTTTGGCTGCTGCACGGGAATAAAGTGGAACACACACACACACACACACACACACACTTCTTGTTTAGATGCTGCAGAGCCCTCAGCCATTGTGAAGAATGAGACAATCAGAAAATGCATTTGGCCTTCGATGAATGTAATTATGTGTATGCTCCGACCGCCGCCAGGTCTTTGTGGAGCGGCGTGCGTCGTACGCCGAGTTTATGGATGTTTACTTTGAAACTGTGAGTATTTTTAGATGACTGGAACACAAAAGGAGTTTGTTTGTGCAGGAACATGAAACCCGGCGTGCGTTCAGATATATATTTAAAGATGACGCACACACAACGAATCACCTTTTCATTACGCCTGAGCAGCGTCGGGTCATAGAGGACATAACTCTGTTGGAGAAGTGTGTCGAATGTGGTGTGATGGAGACGTCCTGTTTCCTGCAGGCTGCTGTGTGTTTGAACGTCTTCGAGGTGTTTACGGAGCTAACAAGGTCGTCTCATTTGAATTTAGGCTAAAGGAGAAGCTCCCTGTGCAGCAGCTGTAGTGCTTTATTGTTGTGACCACTCCTACACCATTAGGACCAGTCGTCTCCAGCCTCTCTGTTCCCCGTCCACCGCTCAGCTCCAGTCAGCTGATCAGAGGAGGATGTTTCAGGAATGCTTTCTTTGATGCTTTGAACAGATCCGTGATGTGTTTAGAGTCACCAAATGTTGTGACAATTATTCTGTGATGCCACCTACAAGAGAAGATAAAAGACTTATTGTAAATAAACTCTTCTGTGAGTCTCTTTACATGAAATATATACAGTATGTTCCATTTTAAAGCTATTATTGGTCCCTGTGTGGAAAAAATGTGCAGCTTCACCACAACCTCGTCACTGTCAGCTTCTAGTGTCTCCCTCAGATGCAGCACAAGTGCTTCAGCATGAAAGGTCCAATATTGTAGGATTATATAACACACTGTAGAAATGCTGGCTGCAAGAGTGAAAGCAAGAGTCTTCATGCACTGCCAGCATCTGAGGAACTGATGATCCAGTGGATTACATCTTTAACTGATGGCAACATCCCTACACCGATCAGAACTTTGCAGTGTTAGTGTGGCTAATGTGGATAGCATCACCATTAGCGTTGATTGGTGCGCCAACAGGTCGGAGCTCTGTGGAAGTTGTAATGCCGAGGTATATTCAGAAGTGGTGACTGATTTGAAACTGATTATTAAGGACGGTGTCTCTTCAGATATGCAGTGTCTTCTTTCGAGCTGAATGCATGAAACCAGCGGTCACTTCCTGGCTTTATTGCTTCCGGATCAGATCATGTGCTGCTTCACTGGGTCTTCTAAAAACCGTGAGACCAAGTTTTGAAATGCCCTTTGCTACCTGGATATTTGTTGTTTATAGTGTTTTTGGAAACTTTGGTTCCAAATCCATCCAAGCTAAGCTAACGGCTAACTGGTCAGGACACATTCAGGACCAGGACCTCCTCATAGGCAGCAGCCATCAGCCCCACATCTCTGGATGAAGCCATCTGTCGGCTAATATATCTAAGAAAGGAAAGAGCGGCTCTGAGAAATTGATTATTTTTCAAGTAAAAGTTAAAAAATAAAAAGAACATTTGTGCTTTTTACTTTTTAAATCTGACATTGACGGCATCGAGCTGCTAAATCACCTTCGTTCTCTCTCATCAGCGCCGGCCTTGTTGTATTTATGCATTTATTTACGTCTGTTTTTATTGTAAAAATTCAAACTCGGGATACGATTATGTTTTATGTGGTTGTTTAACTACACATTTATTTATTTATTTATTTTTCCCGTGATGATTCATGTATTCCCCACACACATGCCCTTTCCTGAGGCCGGTCTGCACAGTTTAGATGTGAATAAAACACATCTCCTCAGCTCTGTGTTTACTGAAGCTGCTGGGTTCAGATCCTCGCTCGAGGGCGTAGCAGCACAGTGTTTTATATTTAGAGCAGTTAGTCATTACTACTTTGCTGCTCCTTGTTCTCTCATAACGATTAGCGGGCGGTGGTTTCATGCGCCCACATTTCACGTGAGCCCACATCGGAGCTTGTGTGAGTGTTTGCAGCAGCAAAACGTGTCATGTGCAGCCCTGAACTCCTCATCGTGTCACTGTGAGGACGTTTTATCTGTGCGGTCACATCACAGCGCTGCAGTTTGAATGTGAATGAGAGCAGCTCTGTGATTGGAGGAGACTCCTGCAGCAGCTGTCAGTACCAGTCAGCTCTGACCGGACCGCTGTGGTTGTCCTCTGGTGGCCTCCAGAGAGTCGGATCATCGTCAGCGCTGGTGGACGGCACCGTGGTGGGTCAACCCATCTGTCTGGTTCCGTCCTGTCACCGTGTGCATCCTCAGTAATCCCCTGTGGGGCTGTTCACCGCCGGCCCAACTGTTGGTCTCCTATCGCGCTTGTTTTTTTTGTTATCGTCACTTCGGCGGAGCAGAGTGGAGCAGAGCGTTTACCACATATTCCTGAGTTGTTCACAACTTCAGAATGGAAAGCAGAAAAGGACTGAATGGTACAAATTAAAAAAAGAAATGAAAGTTGTGTCTGTGGTTGTGGATTTGCTTTTCACCGTTTGTTCCTGAAAATTGCGCTCTTATACAAGCAGGCTGCATCCTTCAATACGTTCGGAGGGAAAAGCATTTTCTCCCAGATTACATTCGGTTGTTTTGTATCACAAACACATTTCAAATCAACATAACTTTTATGTTTATTGCTTTAGCGTTGCTGCTCCTCAGCGAGTCCAGTCCACGTGTGAGCGTCGTCCCCAAACCCCAGACTGCTTAAAGCAAACTCCCTCCGTCTAATGAGGACTCTGTCGCTCTTACAGTCTGAAAGCGTTTCCTGCTACATCACACGTCTTAACTTCTGATGAGAAAATGTGTTTCGTCCCAAACATAAATCAGAATGCAGTTTAGCTGTGTAGAGGTGTGATTTGCTTGGTTCCTGAGATCCTGTTGGATGAATGAAGCGGAGGAGCTCTGAGGCCTGGAGCTCCGGGAGTCAGTGTCTTCTCAGATATATGACGCTGTGTGAGGATTCCTGAAGCCGATCAGTAATCAGTTCTGATACGTTGGGACCCCAGAGACTCTCCTTTCATTACAAAACAGAAAAACTCGTGAAGCCTTTCTAAATGCTGAACAGCACTTTGGTGGCACCGCTTTCATCACATCCTAATGCACTTTCAATGTCTTTTTTGTTTGTTTGTTTTTTTTCCCATAAGAGGCACTTTTGCTTATTAATATTCGTAAAGACGAGGAGGATCTAATATGATAAAGTGGAAGTGCTGAGGGCTGAGCTGGACGTGCACCGTGCTCGCCTCATGCATCTTATTACGTCACTTCTCTGGGCTTTAATCAGCACAAATCCAGTTGTTTTCCATAAAACAGGTTACCTACCGTGTGCGATATGTTTAAAGGAGTCACCGGCTGCATTAGTTTTACATGAAACTCAATTTCAAGGAGGTTCTGGACCTGAACAAAACATCCTGTAGTGCCGTCCTCCTCCGGCTGCTGCAGGAGGTTTTGAATCCGATCACACAGACAGTTGTTTTTGTAGATTAAACCACAGTTTTGCTGAAGTTAGTAGTGCTTTCAGGTGCATGTATCACGCGTTATATAATCTTCTGAGTCAGCGTACAGGTTCAGACGACGTGTCAGCCGTCTGTCACCCGCCGGACCATTAACGCTGCAGATGAAGTGCTCACTCAGTCATCTGTACATGATCAGGTTCCCTCCGAGGCAGACGGCTGCACTCGCTCATCAGTCAGGAAGCGTATGCAGATAGTTTCCCATCGCCGAGGCTCTGGATGCTTGTTTGCCTTTGGGACGGCAGCGATGCTCATATTTTCAGTGAGGCCGTCGCTGTTAGTCAGAGAATCAGTGTTATCTCAGCCTCATCAGGCCTGGAAGGGGGGGTGGCGACGCATGACGGCAAATGTGATCGCGCCACACACTCTGATGCCTTATTTAATAGAAATCCATGAGTTTCCTTTGATTTCTGATGATTTGATGAAGAGAAAAATGTGTCCTATGTTTGTTTAAATGCAGCAGAAGTGATTGAAAAAGATGATTTTCCATCTGAAATCTCAATTCTTCCTTTGGTGCTGGTTAAAATCTTTCCCAGGGCGCCCAAAACAGCCCAATGCGGCGGCCTCTCCTCGTTGTTTACTTCGATATCATTATTATTCCCATAGCTTTCACAGATATCAACTCCATGTCTTGGTTTTACTCCACATGTCCAGCAGTGGAAATGGTAGTTTTTTTTCTTCTCTGAAAGCCAAAGCGTGGCGCTGCTTGTGCTGTTAGCGACGACACACATTCATCACAGTTTATCTAATGGTTCAGTAAAATCATCAGTGTAACATCACAGCAATGTCAACGACGGTCAGAGCAGCCATTCGCTAACGTTACGTATCGCCGCTAACTGCAGCGATGCTTCAGCATAATGGATTCACTGCGTCGCATAATGAACAGAGGAACTTCTCAGCTGAATGACAACCATCTCTCTGTCACACACACACACACACACACACACGAGCATTTTATGTAAGTTGTCAATCCACAGACTGACACCCGCCTGTCTGTCAGCAGCTTCCACACTCCATCCTCCTCTCTCTCGGTTCCCGCTCGCAGAAGGCGCTTCAGCCGGATGATTCATGCTGACTGTGAGTGACAGGCCAGAAATATAAAATAATAATCTTCTTTGGCCCAGAGATCTGCTTGAATGCCTAAGTTTGGAGAACTAATGCCGTATTCTTTACACAAGCTGCATTTTGCACAGTGGGATGCATAACACTAACCTTGGCTGCCAAATGTCACTTTGAGAACAATGAAACGTCTATTTCAGAGCAGAGCGCGGCTGATTGCTGCCTCGTCGAGGTTCCAAACTGTCAAGTGCACATAATGCATCCTGCGCCGACGTTTTTGTGGCTCGAAATGCCACAAAAAGAGCAATTCTCCTCGACTGTTTTGGTTAAAGCAGCTGCTTGAAATGTCGTCGATTCACAGCAGCAGCTTGATGAGAGTCAACAAGCAGCTACAGCAGATATCTCCCCGACTTCCACTGATGTTCTTCTGGTTCTTCTGCATCCTCACTTATATGTATTACGCTACTGGTGATTACATCTTCAGAGTCTTTGTTTATGAGTTCATTAGCTATATTTGCAGTCTAGCAAAGTGCCGATGTGACACTATTTGTCCTGCTGATACTGTCCACACAGAACACAAACACACACATACATGCATCCCACTGTAGCAAAGAAGCAAAACTGAAATAGGAACTTTTCTTTTAAGCCCCGTTTCCCTGTAATGTAACGGCCCAATGTCAGCTGCTGCCATGGAGGCCTAGATTCCAGTTACCTGTGGGTCCCTGAAGGCATCAGGACGGCCCATAAAGCTCAGCCATCCCTCTCCTGCTGTCTCTCTCATTCATTCTGACCCGGCTTCGTTGGTGGTTTCTCTGGTAGCTTTTTGCTTTGTTTCTGCTCCACAACGCCTCACATCCCATCACGTTCACTCATTCACACCTACACGACTGACAGTCACACGCCAGACTTACTATTATTTGCTACATGTTTTGCTTTTGGTTATAATAAATGTTCTTGTTTTGAGTTAAATCGGTGTTCCTCGCCATATTTGTCATAACCCACGAGCCGGGTTATGACAATAATACAACAACTGTAAATACACATTATTATGAACTGGAGCTGTGTGTGTGTGTGTGTGTGTGTGTGCGTGTGTGTGTGTGTGAACTTGAATCATATAGTAGTTTTATTTATTTCATTTTCTTTTATTTAAGTCGTTATTCTATATTCTTAATATTAAAAATTAATTTAGTTCCCATAAACTTATGGGATGCCTCCTCATCCTTCTCATGAGGACAGATTTGACCAAACTTGCTAATAATATATTTAAATCAAAGTTTATTCAAGTCGTTTTTGTAAGTGCGTAGTTTAATGTCACATAGGTTTTTGTCTTTTTTTGTACCGAACTAGTCGTAGGTGGTAAACGTTTTTAACTGAGGTGCTTTTCGATGCCGTTTAGTTTGAATTAAGTGTAATAACTTTTGTTAAAGCATCAATTATCTCTAAATTAATGAAATTATTTGTTGTACTTGCACATCCTCGGTTAGTTTTACTGATATCATACAGCTGTAGCATCAGTCAAAATAATTATTCTCCTATCTTGTGTCTAGACTGCAGGAACATTTAAAAAAAAATACAGTTTTAAATGTTGACAAAAAATGAAAAATAAACAAGGTCATTGCTGTGGTATAGTTTTGAAATGAGGAATGTAAAGTGTACAATAAATGATAATATCATTCAATAAATCTGAACAATCCAGAGTCAAGGGCAGAGTTTTTCCTGTTTTTTTTTTCAACTGCAATTTGTTTTGTTCCGACAACATGAGCAGCTTCACAGCATCCAGGAGTTCAGTGTTATAGTAACGACAGATCGCCTCCAATAAAGACTGTTCTGATGTGCGTTTAGTTTTTTATACTCTCTTGAAAAAGCCCTTGATGATGATGATGATGATACAACTACTCCTTGAAATACTAATACATCTAAACATGTTGTTCATTATCATATTATATACTTATCCTGATGAATGCTCAGTTCTGTTGTTTCTCAGTCTCAGATGTGTTATTCTCTCATCACGCAAAGCTTAAATTCACAGCGTCAGAATCGTCTAATCCGACAGTTTGTGAGTTCAGTGAAGGGACTTTGACAAACTTTACTTTTCCAGATCTTGTCTTGCGTTTTGTCTCCATCAGTCGCTGGTGTCGCGACATTTATCTGTTCAGGTGTCTCGTTTCTGAGCCTTTTATTGGGTCTGGTGTCAAAATGAGAGCTGCTAATGTGCTCATTAATCTTTGACCACTTGTAAGGTCTCGGTTATGAGTGCGGGGCAGAAATGTCAGAGCAGCCGTAATCACTGTGAACCAGGTTAGATAAATCACATCCATCACTTCAGGTTCCGTCACATGCTGATCTTCACTTTTACACCCAAAGTTGTTCTGCAGACGTTCGCCTGAGCTTCAGGTCTGAGCTGTTTGTCGTCCAAGATCAGAAACAGAAGCGTAAGAATTTATTTTGTGCCCCTACATGCCGCTATGTGCGGAAGCTCAGAGCGGTCATGGCCGTACATTTTTTTAAACGGCATTTTCTCGAGATAACGAGATAATTATTCTGTTGTCTCGGGAAAACGGCGTTCGTTTTCTCGAGATAACAAGATAATTATCCCGTTTTCTGGAGAAAACTGGGCTGTTTTCTCAAGATAATTATCCCGTTTTCTCGAGATAACGAGATAATTATCCCTGGATACTGATGCCTGTGTTGAGGTGAGGTGATTGCACAACTATATCTTACCGATCATTTCTTCAAAGAGTTATACATACACGCCGTGACTTACTGTTAGCCTCCTTGTCCGCCCCAGGACCGTTGTGTTGTGGCATCTAATTTCATGAGATGATGGATTTAACACAAACACTAATTATCTCGCTATCTCGAGAAAACGAAGTTGGTTTTCTCGAGATAAATTATCTTGTTTTCACGAGAAAAAGATTCTTGTTATCCCGAGATAACGAGAAAATTAACTCGTTATCTCGAGAAAACGGCGAAGAAAGAACAGTAGCGGAAAACGACCGCTCTCGGCTTTGGTAGCTATGACTTCTAAATGAATCGAGGTGGAATGATTTAAAGGTGACACCGTCTTCCAACACAGACTGGTTCCAGTTAAGACGCCACCTATGGAGAGTCTGCTGGAGGAGACGGTGGCTGTTGAGTCAGAACGCTGGATTCTGTAATGAGCAGGTTCCTTGATAGCAGTCTGAACACACCTGGAGCAGCTGTCGGTCAAAGTGAGCACCGTTGTTTTATTACAGTCTCAAGCTTCTGCTCACAGATTGGCAAAAAAACACGAGCTCTTGACCTTTTGTGCGTTCGAGCAGTATTCTGTTGGAACCTGCAACAGCAACGTTGGGATGCAGGTTCTTCGTGCGCCGCGTTGCCTTGGAGATGTGGTTAGCGACGATGATGATGATGGGGACCTGGTTCAGCGGTTTTATTCCTCATATGAATGCGTCCTCTCGTCTAGAGAAGAGAATGCGGGGCTGCAGACCCTCACACCACTGACGGCTGTTTGATTGAATTTCCGTCTCGTGTGTCATTGAATGTGTCATTTTTAACAGTTTGATTAAGACTTTAATCAGTGGGGTTTGGAGGAAATCAAAAGTACTGTAATCACGTCTTATTGAAATTCACATTTGAAGACGGAAATGTGTGATACGGGGGTTTCACTAAAGATTCTTTTCTAAGGAGAAGTGAATAATTTTAAATCAGGAGACGGATCAGCTAATCACGAGGAAAAGAACGAGCGTGACGTGACGTAGTTAATGAAACTGCGTTCCTGATGTCTAATGAAGCCACAGGTGAACTCAGAGGAAACTGTTTTCTTTCTGACTCAGCACAATAAAACCGGACCAGGACCACTTAGCAGATCACACCAGATATGACAAACGACTGCAGGATAATCACAGAGCCACTTGTAATTACTAGTGCGTCCGCTGTAAATGCTTGTTGGTTATCCATGAAGCAGCTGAAACAGCCCCGAGTTTGTATGATGCTGGTGATTGAGGATGAGTGATGGTCAGCGAGGCCTGGACGGATCAGTGATCTGGTTCACTGGAGGGGAAACCTCTGAGGGTTATTGATCCCTCTGCATGCACACCAGGGATCCTGGTTCTGCCGGAGCGACTTTATCTTCATGCAGCGTCTTCTTTTTTTCCAACTTTTCATTCGCTAATGTTTCCTCTCATTCGTTTCCATCTCTTTGTGTCTCGTCTCCTTGTCTTGTCTCTCATCTTTTCCTTTCCTGGTGCACCTGCTGCATCAGAGAAGCTCCCTACAGATCTGATAGGAGTCTGTAGCCCCGCTGAGTCTTTACTCCTCAGTGGGAGGCGACTACAAGCTGTGCCCCTCCTGACTCCTTCCTCCAGTCCTCACCGATCATCTCCATCTGTGTCTGAACACACATTGACTCTCTCCCAGGTCTTTGCAGTGTTAGCAGGAGACTCCAACCTCTTGCTGTCCTGCTGTTTCTGATGCATGCGCTGTCCTCAGCTCTCTGCTCTGACTGGAGACTTTCAAATCTCAGACGTAGCCGACGTCTGTCCAGAATCTCTCCTCCCTTGTTATGTGGTGTTGGATCGACTCCGCCAGAAGTCACTGACGGCATCATTTCATTGTTTAAAGCACTTGAAATGTCTATTACGGGTCCCAGAATTGGGCTGACCATACCAGCATGAAATTCTGTGAAACACAGAGGAATGCAAGCAGCGATGAAATGACGTTTATTCGGCGCATCATCCAGGCAGCTTCTGCCTTGACATTCATAACATACTTACATGGAATAAATCTCTCTCTGAATGTCAGTCTGTTTCTGTTCATCCCAGTACATAAAGTGCATGCTACATCCTGTAATCCAAACATCTCCCCAATATCTCACAGAGTCCATTCACAGCTGTATAATATGACTCCTGTAGATTTTCCAATTTCCAAAACTGAACAGTATTCTCATACATATTGTCACTAATATACGAGTGAATCAGAACTACTGTAACAACACAGTGCAAACTGCAGCTTTAAACAGTATTTCAGTCAAACAATTGCTGTTTGTGATACTTCAGGATATAAACACTTCATTTGTACACAGTTGACACAGAGAGAAATACACACCACTTCCAACTTAGAATACAACTCAGTCATAATCATGTTTCATCTTTAAATTACATTTAGTTCAGTAACAAAACAATTTCTAATCAATAATGAATCTCAATTGACATTTTCATTCTTCTAGGCACTTAACACTCGTATTTTATATTACATTCCCACAGCTTAATGTATATACGGGACACCAAATAAATGCTATGCAAAGTGGATAAGCCTACACTTAAAAGATTACCGGCCTGCCTACAAGACAAAAGACAGGGAGAAATAAACCCATGCCTGCCGCCAAAAGATTACCGGCCTGCCTTACCCCTGTAGCGTCTGCTCACTCGCAGCTTTGAACCATAGACTGTATAAAAGATGGACGTAGCAACCGGTCCCGAAAAGTGAAGGCAACCCGGAAGTGTCAAAAACCTGCAATATCACTACGCCCGCTAGTCCTGGCTCCAAAAAGCCCTGGCTCCCATAGACTTGAATTGGAAAAGAAGTGATCACAGATCATGAAATACCTCATTCCTACAGCTCAGGATTTTTTTCTTATTCGTTTTCATAGTCAAATCCAGAGATCAGGTGGCCAATCTGAAAATAAATCAATACAAAATTTTTAAAAAATCGTCAACATTTTGCGGGGCAAGGGGCGTGGCTGGCTTGATTGACAGTCGGCAGCGACGATGCAGACGAAGCGAGCAGAAGGTGGTAAATGTGGGCGGGGCAGAGAGGGCCCGCCTCTCAATCCGTTTGACCAATCACTGCTCCTATGGCTCCGCCCCCTTCCGACGATTTTTGCGTCACTGGCTCCAAAAATCCAAGATGTCAACCAAGAAGTAGCAAAACCCTGGCTTCATTTTCTCAGTGCAGAAACCAACGGGTGACGTCACGGTAGCTACGTCCATCTTTTGTACAGTCTATGGTCACGATATACGTGAAAAATACATTGGAGATCACCAACCACACTGTCAGGTACAGTACATAACCTTAGAAAATGATCATAAATAAAACAGAAAAAATTATGCTCAGATTATTAAAGTAAATACTGCCCAAGTGGTCACATATTTTCGGGGTGCACCACATGTATTCTGTGTCCACTCCAAGCCGTTTAAACATTCATGAAAGCACCGTGCCAGTATGAACTCGTGCCATTTTACAGTAAGATAATTTTCTGGCATTTTATTTCTGCCTGTTCCTAAAAGATGTCTGATTATTTAGAACAGTTCCAAACTGCTCAGCATTAGCCAGCACAGATCACCGGCGCATCATCGCGTTTCTCAAGAGACGCCCTGTTCTGAACTGCTGTCCATTTGCATCATCAGCTGCAGAATTCATCACACATCAGTCACTTGAACATTTACTGTCTTCCGTATTGCCAAAGTGTGGAACCTTCTCCTCGTGGAGACGGTGTACTTGCATAATGCCTATTGAATAATTCATTGACGTCACAGTGTTTGTGCTGAACTTCCCACGCATACGGCCCGTCTGACTGGCTGTGTTACGGGAAGACTTCGCTGAGCAGCACACAAACAGATCAAACCTACGACAAAGTAAAGCAAACAGCGTGGACTTTGTTAGAAATCAAATCTTTAATTCCTGAATTATATATGGATTCAGACTAATTTTCCTAAAAGAGGAATGAGTCGGTGTAGAAGTCGGTTTTTTGCCTCCACACAAAATCAGAAAGTGACAATAAAACACCAGCAAAAGCAAATAAACCTTCTTTCCTGTGAGGATTAAAGCAGCAGATTGTCCATCTTCATCTCGTCCAGCCCCTGCATGTCCTCTCTCATCACATCCGTACGCTTCCTTCACCTTCCTCTTCTCCGTCTGCAGCTTCATCCTCGGTACGCCCGTCATCTCTGATCCAAACAGCTCAATCTTTGTCCCTGAACTGTCCAAACTGAGCTTTCCCTCTGATATACTCGCTCCTGATTCTCTCCATTCTCATCACTTTAAACACAATCTAAGCGTCCAATCTTTTTGTCGGTTTCACCATCTTTAACCCCTACATATGTGTACATAAAACATTAATAAGGAAATGTGGCGTCATATGGATCCTTCAGCTCGTCTCCTACAGAAGCTCTTCATGGAGGGACGGCGAGGCGTTGCAGCCCTCTGCCGACTGTGGGTAGAGAGCCGTATGAATTAGACCTTCCAATAATCTGGTGTGTTTCTTCACTTAGGCGCTTTAGTGGAGTCGGAGCGATGAGTCGCTGCCAAAAATGACGAGCTGGGATAGTAGCCAATGTCATTAAGGCCAACTGGCAAGCACCATCGTTCAACCACCCTCTCCCTCCTAAAAGCCTGACTATCTACAAATACAGAGCTTCCATCCTGCTTCTCACCCACTCACTCGCCCCCAGTGGACTTAATGATGCCCCGACCAAACAAAACACTACTCGTAGGGTCTCACTGTTCTGCCAGTTTGTACCTTTGGGGACGAGGCCCGCCTCGTAACCTCGACTGGATTTCTAACCACTGACACAGTAAAATATACACGAGTCCAGTAATGTAGGAATGAACAGTGATATGAGACAGTAAATCATGATCCTGGTTAGATTAAGTCAACCAATTTAAACCATTAACCCTGGAACACTAAAGTTGAAATTAGTGACACCATCACGTACGCCGGGTACATTTTACCCCATACAATATTCCGGATTAAATATAGTTTTCATCAATTTATGTAAAAGTACAACACTGTCAAATTGTAATACTCTTCTTTAATTTCTGAATATACAATCCATCCATTTTCTATACACCGCTTAATCCTCATTAGGGTCGCGGGGGGGACCCTATTAAACGGCAGCAAAATTATTGAAAAATCAGGTAATCCTTAACGAGAAATTTCCAAACAAAAAAATAATGGAGCTGGGAACTTGTTCTTTGGTCCAGCCATTCCTGGGACATGTGAGCCTTGTCTGGTGAAGGCACAGTCTTCCTGCATCACTGACAGCTGTGGCAGAGATTGACAAAAAAAAAAAGTCATTTTTTTGAGAGGGGAAAAATTACCAAATTTCTTTGACTATATGAATTTCCTTGGAAAGACTCCATACCAGAACCAAACTGAGCCTTCACCAGACAAGGCTCACATGTCCCAGTCCTACAATTTGTCATACAGTGTTGTACTTTTACATACATTGATGAAAATTATATTTTATCTGGAATATTGTGTCGGGTAAAATATACCCGGCGTGAGTGATGGTGTTACTAATTTTAATGTTTGTGTGCTCAGTCAGGTATTTCACTGATTTTCTGGACATTTCTTTTTTTTCCTCTCTCTGAGTGCTACAACTTCACTTGTAGCTAGCTGGCGAAAAGATTAGCTTTAGTAGAAAAAAAAAAAAAAACACTAGCTACATGTTAATCACTTGTTAGCATGCCATAGAAACTAAGCCTGTGACAGGATGACAGCTGTATGGAGAATGTGACCGGCCTGAATGTTGTTTCCCTTGAAAAGTGCAAAGAGCCCCTGATTTAAACACACAAACACTAACATCGGGTAAATTCCACCCATAAAATATGTTACCCTCTATCACTAGCGTCGGGTGAAAATCACCCGAACGCATGCCTCTTGAAAAAATCATAGATAGGAGGTGGGAAGCAAACACACCATTAATGACATCAATGAGCAGCCTGAAGCTAAACAAGGACCCATGCAGCTCAGACAGCAGCAACACAATGAAAATCACATGACAAGAATCGTGCGGGTGAAAATCACCTGACGTTAGTGTTCTAGAGTTAAGTAGAGATGGTTAACTGCACAAAGCAAACACCAGTGAACCTGCTGGTCTTATCTGAATGTTTATTGAAGTATTTGTGGGCGTGACGCGTTGCACTAGTTGTGTATTTCAGTCTGTCTCTCTTCCCCTGATGTGGTGTCTCCTTTTGTTGAAATATCTCTTCTGGCGAATGCGGCTTCTGTGGAAAATCCAATTTAAACTCAAATGATATGATCCTTATTCAAAGCGGCTGAAGTGATAATCCCATTGGACTGTAGAAGAGGCTACAAGCTGTGCCTCTTCAGCGGGGCTCTTCCAGCTCGCTGCCGGGTCATCGCTCTCAGAGGGTCGCCGCCGAGCTTCCAGCTGTGCAGCTCTTGACTTCGTATTGAACTCGGAGATGTGAGCCTCCTCCTACCTGCATCTTCTTAGAGGTGTTTACGCCACATGACCTGCCACTTAAAAGCCCCATATGGTGAGAATCCATTTCTATTGTGCTTTTCTCTAAAACTCGAAGGCGTGAAATAAAAGCTGCGAGAACATGGAGATGCCCTCCCAGCTTTACAAGTCGTTCAGAATTTTGTTCACTTGGTAAGCAGGACCTTTGGAAGCAACAATTTGCATAATCCTTCCCCCTCGCTGCCGGCTGCCTGTCAGATCCACCCGGTTTATTTACTCTGGAGCTGCTTCTGCCAGCTGTGGACGTCTCAGTTATGAGGTCTGGCTGCAGGTTACTGTGTTGTCATGTTGCTTCTCTCCTGCTCCCTGTGCTCACATATACTCCAGCTTAATGCAGCCCCATTCCTCATAAAGCTCTTCTCATTTGCATATTTTCTCTGCTTCTGTTCAGCAATTTAAACACAGCTCATTAAAGCTACACGCTAACCAGCATCACTTACCAATCTGTGGTTCTGCACCACCACAATACAGATTTCATCAATGCAACAAACTGACCGTTACTCAAAGACGTTGGCTATGCTGTAAACTTTGCTCTATTTCCACACTAAATGGTCGCTCAGACAGAAAGTTACAGCCGTTAGAAATACCTCAGGGCTGTAATGCAAAGCGTGATGTGATTTTATCGAGGTAACGTCAGGGTTGGCGCCAACAACAGACCAATCGGTTCTCTGGGAAAAGACCCGAAGTCGCACTGAGTAGACAGATAACGATGAGGGAAGGTTAGAGTTTTTAAAGCTGCAAAGGATTCCAGTTCATTGTTCCGTACGTCTTTGGAGAGCGACATAATCCCACAACAGAAACTTGTTTGAAGCACTAAAGCCGTGGACTTGTTGATCTTATGGGATTTGCAGTAAATCTACTTATCAGTTTGAATCATGTGTTTTTTATTTGTTCTTCACTTTCCCCCCAAAACATTTGAACTCTGCCAGTGGAAAGAACAGGACTAGACCTGTCTTAGGCTTCACACAGATTCATTTAACCGGATATACAGATGCAGCCAAATCGTGTCGTTATTTTAAGCTACAAATGCTGAACTTGGTGGTGGTATTGACGACCCTGTTAACGTCCAGCAGTCAGTCTCCTGCTTTGCCTGCTGTTGCTTTGAGTCTGTAAAGCTTTGTATTTCACTGATATTATCGTTTGCCCCTAATGTGTAAAACATGCCACTGTGATGCCAGAACATCTGTCCATGTCTGCCTCTGTCATGTGATCATTTCCAAGTTCAGAAACCCGACGACAACCGTGACTTCCCGAGCTGATAAATAGCTTCATGTCACCACTGTCCTGACAATAAAAAGGCTCCCTGGGCGCCGCTGCTTTAGCTCACCTGGTTGAGCTGGCGACCCATGTACAGGGGCTATAGTCCCCGATACAGCGGCCATGGGTTCGAATCCCGCTCATGGCCATTTGCTGCAACTCCTTCCCCCATTCTCCTCCCCCATTCTCCTGTCTCTCTCTCGACTGTCCTATCTAATGAAGGCAAAAAGGCCAAAAAAAAGTAACTTGGGAAAAAAAAGGTTCCTTGGTTAAGTTGAACTTGCTCCATAGAACACACCTGAGATCTTACACACTCATCAGTGTTGGCTGCCATGAACTGTTTTGCTCTCTGCCTTCAATCACCATTGCAGAGAGAGTCTTCTTCCTTGTTGAAGGAGGCAGAACAGCAGTCTGAGTACATGTCAGACGTCCACTACATTCTGAAAGAGGGCCGAGTGTGGGACCAGTAACAGTGTACTGGACATATTTGAGATTAGGTTCCAGCTTAAGACTGAACTAAATGAATTGTGTGCTGCTCATAAACATTATTCAGTTAAAAGTATCTTGAAGTCATCAGTATGCCAGTGTCTCATGAACACACCGGTGTCCTTTACTTACCTGCTCTCAAACACATTGCGTTAGACGTCAACAGAGTCAGATATCAACCTCATCACATCCCTTTGTAAAGTTTTGTGGACAAGCAGCAACAGGTCAGACAGATGTGGGAGCTTCCTGCTGCAGGAGAACCAGTAAGACATTCAGGGTTCTGTTCAGCGGCTGTAGGTAGAGGAATTAGCTGGACACACATCTGTCAGAGGTGTGGAGGAAGACGGCTGGACTCGTTTTTGGAGAAAGCTCTTGAAATCTTTAAACGAGCACACAACACCGAGTCTGCAACGAGTTTAAGGACCTCCTGACAAGTGTGATGGATAAAGCTGAATCAGTCATCGTAACTGAGTGGCTCTGACACAGGACAGACGTTTCATTTTCTATTTTTATTTATTTTAACTTGATGGAAACATACGTGTGAATTCTCTCTATCGGGCAAAGAGCAGCGTTAGTTCAGTAGTTTGTCACAGTTCTTCGGGTGTCGTTAGGAGACGCGGAGGTCCGTTATAACGAGCAGAAATAACTCTATGTGGATGTTGTTCCCTCTGCTGATACTGACACGCTGCTTCAGAAAGCTGCAAGTCTGTTTTACGCCACATTAGTTTGAAACTGTGCATGAGCTGAATGCCAAATGAATCAACGTCTTTGTTAAACATAAACATCATTTGGTTTCGTTTGACTTAGGTCTGCTTGGATATATTCAAATTAATTAATTGGTGTCGTCATCGTCTTACAGGAGCAGCCTCATATTTAGTTCTGCTACAATAAACTAACACATGAATGTCCACTTTTTTCTGAAAAAAACAAAGATGTTACGGCTAAATAGTCCACATGACCAGTGAATTTATTTCTAATAAATATTCTCAGCAAAGCAAAAGATTCATTCTGCGCAGATGAATCCTGCATTATGAGATTTGAGCTCCGTAACCCGGGTTTGTTTTTGAAAATGATTTCTTTGTGGAGTGAAACAGATTGAATTTTTGGGGCGGTGGTAGATGTAATAACAGTGGTTTATTTGAAGGCTGTGCGTGCAGATAGCGCATATTGATATCTCCGATGATGGGACCGTTAACAACTACTTTGCGGCGCGAAAACAATTTGTAAGATGCAAGATGATGAGCGTTCAGCATAATCGTGTCCTCGCAACACTCCTCGAATAAAAACACTCATCCGCTTTCACAGCCTGATCGAGACAGCTCCATTATGGTGCTCGCAGTCTGGAAAACGAAGCTGACAGTCCAAACATAATTAAAGAGTACATTTTCAGATGCTTTCTGGTGGAGCTTCATGGGGAGCTGCTGATGCTGAGGAGTGTTTTGGCCACGCTGGGGTGTGCTCGGTCTGGATCAGGTGGCTGCTACTCGTCAGTTTAACATCCAGGACGTGCTGCATCGTAACAAGACCATCGGGTGTCAGTGGTTTTAATCTTGTGGCTCGTCGGTGTGTCTCCTCAAGCACTGGGAGATGAACTAAAGCAGCAGCAAATTGGCAGATTTACGACTGTTGTCCTTCTTGGTTTATTCGATGAGACTGGAGCATACAGTAGTAGCCTCGAAAACGATAAAAGAAAATGGAGATTAATTCTCAAACACAGCTGGATCCAAGTTTATTTGTCCCTCCGTCTTTTTACTCCTTCATACAAACAGAAAATAAATAAATCGACACGATTATATTTAGTGTCTCCTTGTTGTGTTTTCGTCTGTTTATAGCCCAATTGGAGTTTTTTTTTTTTTTGAGGGTACCAGGTGGCTGTTTGGGAGGATTTAATGTGTTTAATGCTGTGAAGCGATTTAAGGAGACGCACCATAAGGAGTCATTTCGCTAAACAACTGTCAGGTAGCTATTCTGACTGATCATAACAGCACGGATCCAGGTTAATCACTTTTATTGAACTGTTCTACGGTGACAGTGGAAAACTCCCGGCAGAGCAACAAAACTCTGAATCAATGGGAATGATTCTCATGTGTCGGCTGAAGAAAGCTGCCAAACAGTCTGTGTAAACCGCGATAACGGCAACAATAAAACGGTAATTGTTAAACACTGGTTGGCCGTTCTTCCGTCGCGTTTTATAGAAACTCATTTTTCCTGTTTGCTTTTGCAGTTTTCTGGCCCCGGATACGAGTTTCTTTCTCTTTTTCCTTTTATTTCTTTAAGCCGTTTGTGGACACAGAAAATAAACGGTCAACTTGATAACAGATGTTTTCAGGCGTTTGGTTGGTTTTTCATTAAGATTTAAAGATCCTTATCTCATTAAAAAAAAAAAAAAAAAGACTGCTGTTCATCTTGACATTAAAATGTAAAACCACTTCAGTACCATTTACATCTGGAGTAATTTGGGTTGTATTAATGTACATCATTAATCATTTTATTGGAGCCAGCACTTAGCTATTTTAGTTTCATGGAGCTGAAACTGAGACTAATGATTACTTTAAATCCCATGGTTTTTATATATATATATATATATTATTTCACAGTCATTTAATAATAATAAAAAAAAAAAAACTAAATAAAATTATCAGTATTTGAGGTTTGATTCAGTCAGAAATTGCAAATTAGCTTAAATTTTAGTCATTTCAGTGACTACATTTGTGGGACAAACAACAGCAAACCACATTTACGTATATTGACTTCCCTGTGGTGCGATCCAGCACCTTAACCTCAATATTTTCACGGTTTCTGGTGAATCATTAGATTTGATCTCAAACCCAGCTACTTTTTTTTCTCTCCTGAAAGCAGAGATAGAGAGCAAGATATACAAAGACTGAGGTGGTTGCATGATGTGTGTTGATGGTATCTCCTCCTGGTGTGAGGGGAGCACCACAGCTTGGTGTTTGATCTCGCTTTCTCATCTTTCTCCTCCTGGCTTGTCTGCATATCAAAGCTCCCAGCTAGAGGCCTGCCTGCTCCCCCACTCCTCATGTAATCTTCTATCCATCTGTATATTAGCAGGAGATTGTAGAGCTTCAGTGAACTTGTCTAAGTTGTGGGAAAATCTACTTTAAAACTCATTGCGGTTTCCAGAAACACACAGAAGTGAGATTGCGTGATGCAAAGCGAGTCAGTACAGTTGTGTTCTTGTAGCCTGCAGAGATGATGCAGTTTATTCATACGACCCAGTGTTTAGATGAGCTGCTCTGTACAGACAGAAAGTCTGTTTTTCCTCCTAATAACCCCATCGCAGAATGTTCCCTCCCTTTTTCTTGGTCCTCGTCTCTCTACTATTGTTTTCAGTGAGGAATGATGATGACAAGCTAATACTATGCTGCAAAATGCCAGCTGAAAAAGTTACAACTCTTAGTCTCGCCTTGCGCTCTGTTTTGATTTGTCCTCTGCACAGAAGCCGTGCAGGCGGCTTTCAGCACCCTCATTAAGGCGGGCCGAACACGACAAGGTAACGGCAGACCCACAAAACTTTGACAAGTTTCCAAAACAAAACAATTCGATGTCCCGAGGCTGATGGTAACAAACCTCTGACCTTAAGGACGAGTCCGTGTGCTGCACATGTGCAGACGCTCCACCACAACAAAGAAGAAGGACGCTGGAGTTTGTGTGGCGGTGACGAGTGAGCCGACCTTTCACTGCCGGTGTGCACGATTATCACAACACAATGATTTAAAATGACAACTTCAAGGTGGATCTTGGGAGTGAAATTTTATTATCGTGACACTTTTTTTCCAGCTCAAACATTCAGGTTTCCTCTGACGTCCAGCAGAAAACGACTGAACCAAAACAAAACAGATTCCCGCCCTTAGAAATTATACAGGAAATGTAAATATGACTCATGAGCTTGCCATTTAAATCTGTTTGATGTCACATTAGCAATGTTTTGGACTTGGAATAGGAACATTTCTGCTCACAGTTTACCAGATTTATATAACTAGTGTCTGTAGAACATCATGAGGATCACGACTGAGCTGCTGCTGAATGGAAGAAACATAAAATAAATCAAACTGGCATTTCGGTTTGTCTTGTTAAGAGATTTTAAAGCAGGAAACTTACAGTATTTAAAATAATGACGTGTCTGGGTCAAACCAGCCCGTCTTGTCCTTTCATCTTGAGTTTATTGCTTATACTTAGTCGGTACTTTTACACATAGTACGATGGCACAACTTCTTTCTGTAACTTCAACCTACACAAACGCAATAATTGAAGGGACTGCCTGAGGAGTAGGTTCAGGTTTATTAACAAATTACTTCTCCTGACCATCACATTTCCTCAGAGAGAAGAGCTCGACCACCTCGAGTCCTACCGGCTGCTAGTAAATTGGCATTTAGCAGACTAAACACAGAATCTAACCTTTAGCTGGAACCTTTCACAACAAAGAATAACCTCATCTCTGGAACCATATTCTCTTTGGTCTCCAGACACGAGACCTTCATGAGTGAAAAGCCAGATGGAACACGGAACCGGCTCTGGAAAACAACAGGGCCTTTGTCTTATTGTGCCGAGAATCCTGTTGTGTCAAACTTTTGGAGACTTTTTCTCATGTTGTGGAGAATGTATCGTCATCGTACTGAGAAGAACACATTATTAGATAGCTAGGTTGAATTTTTAGAATATTAATTGTTTTTCTTTGCTTACGTTTCCTCTTCAGAGAGTGGAGGATGTAAACTATATATCTGATGAACAGATTAAATTGATCCACTCGCAGTATTTAACTGAGATCGTCAAAAGAGAGACAGGATGGT
Source organism: Stegastes partitus (assembly GCF_000690725.1). NCBI lineage: Eukaryota > Metazoa > Chordata > Actinopteri > Pomacentridae > Stegastes > Stegastes partitus. The sequence continues at coordinate 654,581 of NW_007577763.1, forward strand.
TGTATTTTTAAAATTACCTTCTGGTTTATAGGAAAAGCAATGAAAAAGTTAGAAGAGCTTATATAAATTCAGCCACCATCCTCGTTGAAGTGCTTCCCTTTCCCTCCCAGCACCTCTGCACTGCTTGTAATGTTCCTTGGAAGTCCTTTATGTGAACAAGCGCCATCTGGAATGAATCTCCTGAATTCTGCCAGAGCAGGAGCCCTTGAGCTCGGATGTTATTTTTGAGAGATCTAACAGATCTAACTGGTTGGATGGATGTTGTGTGTGATCACTGTGCTGCGACCCAGCGTTCAGCACATCCGAGCTCTAGTACGCCGTCATGGCTGAGGTTGTTGTGGTGGAGCTCTGCCTTGAGGGTTCGACCCTGGGGGGGGGTGAATTCCTGGTGCACAACCACAGTGAGCATGCTCCTGGTGCACTCCTGAGCTCATGTCCATTTCTGGAAACTGGAGGCTGTGAACACTGTTGTTTGTTGTCGTGGTGGTAGCTGCAGACCCCTCTTTAATCCCCAGTGATCATATTAAGCATGAAGGTTGGATCATCTCAGCTGCTGACCAGCACAGGATGTGATGTTTCACTCTCTGCTCCATACGTGTACTTCACAGTCATCACGAAAGCACAAAAACAAGTACAACACGGGTCTCATGTTGATCGTGCAGCTTCGTTACTGCCATCACATGCTGCATCAGCGTGACCATGATGCAAAGAGTCCCAGATCCTCTTCACCACCCCTCGTAGTCAAGCTGAGCTGAAGCACACTAAAGGGAGAGTACAGCCTCCTTGAGTCTGAGTGCAAATGTGCAGCTTTGAGCGAGAGCAGAGCACATCTGTGAGAGAGCAGCGGCTACTTGAGTGCAAAGGCAGCTTTTGAGGGAGAAAATTACAATATCTGAGCATAAAATCAAGAAACCATGTTCTGAAATTGAATAAAGATGAGAACATATACCTCTATACTCTGCTCTGCAGCTTGTACAGAGAGAACAAAACACTGAGTGGAGTGAACAGATTTCATACAGCAGAAGAAAAGGTGCTCTACAAAGAAGCTTTCACAAACATGTTAGCTCAACTAGTGCCTCCCTATCAGTCATATCCATCCATCCATTATCTATACATCGCTTAATCCTCACTAGGGTCGTGGGGGGCGGAGCCTATCCCAGCCGACTCACCTGGACAGGTCACCAGTCTATCACAGGGCTACACACAGGGAGACAGACAACCAAGCACACTCACATTCACACCTACAGACAATTTAGAATCATCAATTAACCTCAACATGTTTTTGGACCGTGTGGGAGGAAGCCGGAGAACCTGGAGAGAACCCACGCTGCACGGGGAGAACATGAACAACACAGAAAGATCCTGGGTGTCCTCACTGGGACGCGAACCGGCGACCTTCTAGCTGCAAGGTGACGGTGCTAACCACCGAGCCGCCTTGTCAGTCATATGTGTTGCCTAAATATAGTCATTGTGAATGGTACTGATAATATCCAGATGCAGGAACAACAAGAAATCAGTTGAAAGTCTTCACTGTGTCCCAGTCTGTCTTCTTGTTAAAACACATCGGTTTTTTTTGTAGCACCTTTGCTCATTTTAGCCAAGCACTACCGATCTAATGGATGGCTTTGACGAGTGACTGAGCGGTGGTCAAGTTCTGTCCAGATGTGCTGCTCATCTGTACCGGTCTCGCAGCGCTGGATGAATACCTGTAGTATCTCAGCTCCAATTACTGTCAGAGTTCTCCCGCTGCCAGAAATCCCTCCTGCTGTAAGTCGAAGTCATTTCTATCTGCTGGCTCTGGCTGTTGCCAGCGGGGAAAATGTGCTGGTCTGAGTGCGGACTGGAAGCACTAAGCAGCGTAATGATGTCCCGCTGATGCAGTTCAGCAGCAGCACAGGATGAAGGATGGATGAAGAGATGACAGAGCTGCAGCGACTCGTCCCGCTTCATGAGGGCAGACAGTTAACGCTCAAAAAAATCAACATTAGGGGCCGTAAGAAAGACTGAAAAACTCCATAACTGGTGCAGTGATTGGACTGAAGAGCCTTTCGATGGTCTTAAAGTATGATGTGAACGTGACGAAGTGACATTTAAATGGCCAGATGAAGCAACATTAAGACAGCTGCCACCTGTAATACCAACATTTAATTGAGTTCAGTGACTACATTCATCAGGTTGAACTGCCTTCGGTGACATTAATACAAGGAATTGACTGACAAAAGCCGCGACGGTACAACAGCAACACAACAGTCAGTGATGGAGTATTGTTGGTCCATCCGAGCTGTAAGTAAAGACGGTTCATCCGATTACTGTTCACCGATAGCTTGAATGATATAAGTGATTCATTATCCACCAAAAACTCTCATTGATCATTTCGTTTAGGTTTGTTTACTCTTTATTTTTTAGCTTTTTAAGGGCATTTAGCACCTAGATGGATCAAAAAACCCTCTCCCTGCTAGTGAATTGACAACACTTAGTGTTGTTGCGTTTCCCGACGGTGCATCTTCATGTATCTGTGCATGTGCTGCTGTGGTCTGCTTTCAGAGCACAACTCACCTTTTTGTTTTATTTAAGGCACCCTCATACTTTGGAAGTCTTGGATTTCGACAAACTTTAACATCAAGTCCAACCAAACCTGGACTGTTTTCTAAAACCGTAGCTCTGACTGCACCCGGCCAATGATCGAGAAACGTTTGTTATATTAAACTGAAGCCTTTTAGTTAGAAAAAACAAAAACACTTTATTGATGTTACGACATTTTCACTGATGTCTTCACTGAATTGTGCCAACTCTGTTTGGGTTAAGCAGAACTCTGTCAGCGCATCAGCTCCATTAGCTAGAACAGAATTAGCACAACTCAACCGGATGTTGGAAGTGTCAGATGACTGACAGACTGACAGCACATTAGTGGTGTTTATCCTCTCATCACTCCCCCATCGGATCAGTCCCCCGAGAAACCTCTTGTGTTTTGATTGATACTGACAGGAGATCAGATTAAAACTTGCAGAGGAAATTAAAAACATGATCAGAGACTCGATCCAATGTCTCTGTTCGCGACAAGCAAAGGGAGTTGTACCGTTGACAATCAAAGATATTTTTGAACAGCAGTCTGGAAATTGTCCCGTTATGTCAAATCCTACGCTCATAGCAAAGGAACATGAAGTTATTCAGCCAATTTTTAACTTTTAAATCAATTACCACAGATATTTGAGTTTAAATTAGACACAACACTAAGTGGATGCAAATTACCAACATTAATACGTCAACACAACCCATGAGAACAATATTTGTGACTTAAAAGGTTTATTTCAAATTAGATTTTTCATAACTCATCCATGCATATAACTACATGGTGTGGATAGGTCCCTCGAATATTTCTTTAGAGTTGAAATCTAAACATTTTTTGGGGGATCTGAGCATGTTTCTATGTCTTCATATGTCATACTTATATGCTATAAGATGGAGATATGGTTCCTTTGATTTAAATATCAATATTCCTCCCGATCGTTCCATCTGCTTCAGAGCTTCAGGCAAAAGGTTGACTTTGTGTTGGAGGCTGATAGGAAAAGGTCCAGCAGCTTTTGGAACGGCTTTCATAAAGACGTTTCTCATGTCGGCTCTTCCGCTGCCAAAATCTGCTCTTCAAATTTTACTATTTAATGTCATGATTAATTTATTTCTTGTTGACTCCGGTAAACAAATGCAGTTATTTTTGTTTATTATTATCATTTTGCTTCCTTTGCTTTCTCGTTTCCCTGATGCAGCAAACTGTGCGTTCTGTCGTGGTGCAAGCTCAGCACAAACCAAGGAGGCCTCCGTAATCCCTTCTGTATTCTGTAATATTCTTAATTTGCATTTCCTATTATCTCTCTGGCATGAGACACGCTGCTCTTACTCTGGCTTTTAGAGTCATTATTGTGCAGTCATGGTGAAAAGTCTCTCCTGACCAGACTTCTTGGAGCATCTAGTTCATGACATCATGTTTGATGTTGATCAGTTCATTCGTTGCCGTTTACGATGAGTTGTTTTGTGCCGCCCTCCACGCTGAGGCTGAACTGGGCTGCCTCTCTCTATCAGGCTGAGGTGAAGATGTTTTCTAATAAGCGTTTGTCTGCTGGCTGCTGGTAGGAATTACCCTGAAGTGTCTTTGTGTGCGTGTCGGTCCGTTACAGGTCGGCTTACATCAGATGTGAGGAGGAAGTAGCTGCAGATTACAATCCTCCTGATTGATAAATAACTGTGAAGTGTGACTGTTGTGGCCCATACCGGCCCCTTCTTGACTGTTTCATGTATGCACTCTGCTATGTGCGACCTCCTGACCAGGATCGGTGTCCATTCTTGTTCCAAATCCTGCCTTAAATCCTGACTGACCCCTCGCTTCGCATTTCTCAGTGAGCGCATCCTCCTTTCCTTTCCTCGGCTCCTCTCCTTGTACCTTCATCACCTGAAATGCTAGGAGAAAGAAAGAGACACAAGGAGAAAGTGGAGATGAGACGACGAGCTTTTAATGAAACGAGGCAACCTTTCTCTGGAGCTGTGGTTTGAAAGTGGTGTCAGTCAAGTCTGTGAAGATTCCCAGTCATCCAGGTCATGGTTGTTCTCGTAGATTAATCGTAGCAACTGGACTTCAGACGTTCCACCTCTCATCCACAAAGCTTCACCAGCTCTGACTGACTAGTTGGGAGTTCCAGATATCCTTAAGGAGCCATTAACACCTGAGTTTCAGTTTCAGTTGGGGGTTTGTTGCTCCTCCCCCTCGTTATGTGAGTCGTTAGTGCTCCCTCTGCCACAATGGGGTTCGTTAGGGTCTTTTGTGGCTCGGTGTAGATGTAGTTTCATCTTCCTGGGGAGAGATCTTAGGACTGAACAGGTGAGAGATGATGCCTCAGACCTCCACCTCTGCTGAGGGATGGTCTGTCAGTCAGCTGTGACACGGCTGCATCATCTGTCCGCTGTTTTGTTGTGGAGTAATACTGTCCAGGTTTGTTTTTATACATCATGGGTGTGGAAGCCACGTCTATAAAGGACACACTGGAGACACAGAGCTCCTGCTAGTGCTAACTTTCTCTAAGACAGGCAGGAGAAGGGGAACGAGGTGGCTCAAAATAGAGGACTGATTGGATCACTGCCCAGTACGATGCTCAGAAGTCTCCACACCTTGTTTAAAAGTGCACCAAATCTGGGCAGTAAGAGTACCTGTCTTTGCATATTCTGTAAAAGCAGCTAGCCAACCTGTGTTTTTCTGTATCTGCTGGCCGGTGGTGACCCCGTGGATACCAGCAGCTCAGAGCTTTGTTGGTTTGTGTCCCAGAGAGTGGACAAGGCTTAGCTTCTCCCCACACCCACGTTTAGTTCCTCTTAGGCCCTCTAGGAGCAGGAGTGCTGCTGCCTTTCAGTTTGGTTTGGAAGTGTAGTTGTTTTATAGTTTGTCCGATCAGAGTTGGGATGTGACCGCTGCACGTCTTCTCGATGCATCCTCAGCCCAAGCAATGCCATCTCATCCTCAGAAACTTTCAGCAGACTTGGTAAAGCCAAAAATTTAAGACACTCCCAAAAACTTTGTATGGATTTGTTTCATTTCTAAGTTTCCAGCTCTGACCTCTAATCAGACTGTGAAATGTAAACCCGCTCTGTGAATATTTGGCCAATGAGCAAAGTTTTCCGATGCTTCACAAAACAAGAAGTTGTACATATTAGCAGAAACCCAGCACACACAATCTATCACCACGAGATTAGGGATGGGAAGAGAGAATATGTGTACCCTTCAGTAAAGGTGAGTCTCTTTATCTCACTTTCTCTCTCTCTGCTATTGACAATTTTCAGAGCAGCTTTTATTATTCATGCTGAACCGCTGTGGATTTTTAGAGTTGTACTTTCATCTGCCTTTGTTCTCCTTCCGTCTTTTTTCTCTTTCTGGATCGAACGTCTTCTTAAAAAGTTTTACTTTTTTTCCCGTTCTTTGTTCTGTTACTTTGGATTTTTTTTTTTCTCTCTTTTTTTCCCCCAGTTTTATAGAAATCAGAAAAAAAATAGACAAGAAGTCTGTTTCAGTTGAAAGTTTTTGACCACATATAAACTCCCTTTCTGTCTCACAACATGTTTTTTTTTTTTTCATTCTGCCAGCAGAGATTATTTTCTTTATGTGTTTGTATTAAAAGGGCAACCAGGTTGAGTAATAAGTAATTCTGCTTTTCCTTCGATCATGTACGACTACTGCTGCTACTTTTACCACATTGCAGAGCGTTGTGACAAAATCTTGTTGGTCAAAAGCGTCCACCAGCTTCTGGTTCATCTTTGACTCCTCTGGACAGAATCACTGCAGTTCAACTAAACCTGTTGTCCTCCTGACTCAGACTTGTTTCTTCATCAGTCCACAGGCTCTGGATGGTTTCAGTCAGGACTTTGGGGAGACCAGTCTAGAACCTTCATTCCAGCCTGATGGAACCATTTCTTCACCACTTTGATGTGTGTTTGGGCTCATTGTCTCGTTGGAACATCCAACTGTGTCCAAGATCAACCTTCTGCTGATGGTTTGAGGTTTTCCTGAAGAACATGGAGGTGATCCTCCGTCTTCATTAGTCCATTTACTTTGTGTAAAGCTCCAGTTCCACTGGCAGCAGAACAGAACCAGAGCATGATGCTGCCACCTCCATGCTTGATGTTGTTCCATCTGACCACAGAACTTTCCTCCAGAAGGTCTTTTCTCTGTCTGTGTGATCAGCAGCAGATTTAAGTGGAGCTTTAAGTTACCATTTCTGGAGAAAAGGCTTTCTTCTTGTACGGCAGCCTCTCAGCCCGTGACAATGAACAAAATAAAAAATGTAAAAAATAAAGAAATAATTGGTTGACTCTTGACCATCCTGACCAGTTGTCTCTTTGCACAGATGATTTTGAGGCCTGAAGAATATTTTAAATGGCTCCAAGTGACTTGTTCAAGTCAGTTATTTGCTTCTTGAGATCTGTACTCAGCTCCTTCGACTTTCCCATGAGGCTAATGAGTGGATCAAACTGGCTCAGAGGAGTCAGCAGCTGTAGTCAGTCATCACTCAAGTGTAGGTAGGAGGCCATGCTACTAGGAAAATGTGATTAACACAATGTTTTGCATCATCAAAACTCATCATTGAAGTTGCTGTATGAATATTTTTGACCCAACAGATTTTGTCATACTTCTAGAAGACCTGTGATGAATCTGTGATTAAGCTAAAGTGCGTGATTGTTTTTCGTGTGTTTCAATTATCCATCATAGAAAATTAAGAGTTATCAGAGCCACTGGAAGCTCAACACTGCCATCATGTACATGGTCTTAATGAGTGAATGTAAGCTTTAGTTCACCAGCGTATCTGCTGCATCACGCCGAATCCCTCCAGCCTCTTGGTGTCTGAGCATCAAACAATGATCTGCTCAGACTCCATCTGCTAATATGACGAAGCCCTCCTCACCTCGTCTCAGGCCAGCCTCTCTCGTGTCGCCATGCCAGGCGGACTTGGCACAGAGAGGCTGGCATAGATCAGATCCTGTCAGACTCTGCTCCTACAAGAGCAATAAGCTAATTAGTAAATAACACAGGATGAGTTTTTAACAGCTAGATGAGCTCGGATGGAGCAGAAACCCAGTTGAAACGCCGACCTAATTTGTGGCTGAATTCTACGCATCCCAGAACATCTCCCTTGTGAGAGCTATCCATGTTGAAAGTCTCTGTATCTTTTCCCATGTTTGTACCGCACCCTGCCCCTCTGGAGAATAACAGTTTTTGAAAGTCAGTGCAAAAATTTTTCACTGTAATGAGCAACTCTGTCTGTCATTCGACACATGGTGGTGTCACTTAGTTTCATGATGAGATCAGAACCTCGTTTGTGAACATACGAGCTGCCGGAATACACATCAGAGTCATTGGTTTCAACTTCAAGACCTCCTCCAGTGAAAATCAAGTTTCTTACCTTGTCAACATGCCCATATGGTGTTTTTGTTTTTAAGGAAGACGCATGATGATGGAAACGAGCATCAGTGTCTCAGCTGCAGTGAACCAATAACAGCCTCAAAAACACAGATTCTGACTTCCAGGGTTTCATACTTAAAAAAAAGGAACCAATCCTGCCAACTTGCACCATGGGATCGTCCACGTGTTATTCTTCAGAATCAGTTTCTGGTTACTCCAATGCTACGACTTCCTGTTGCGTAACACTGGGTGGTTTCTTTGTGTTTCAGAGGCTTCGGCTTTACAGATCATTCTAGTGGAAGATGAAGAGTCACTTCTAAGCCGTTTAAAGGCTGGAAGGAATTATTTTTATGGAGGAAAAAAAATCAAATAAAACAAGGGATGATGTTGTAAGTCTGGGCTTAACCAGGCAGCATGTAAAGAGAAATGTTTCCCCCCAACAGTGCTGCATAAACAGCCTTCCTGCACCTTCATGTGCCAGAGCAGGAAAAAAGTCACCTGGTAGTTTAAACACTGCAGCTGTGCTTCCTCTTCCTCTTGTGCCACCAAACATCTCGTACCCATTGGGAACGTGACACCAACCCTCTGGGGGTGTCCTGTGGTGTCTGGGGCTGGTAGTGGATCCTCTGTGGGTTGCAGGGTGGGAATCTGTGGAGGTTTGAGGCTGGCTCGGTGCCTCGGACTCTTGGTCCTTGTTCCTTGAGTCATTCCTGAGAGGTTTCTGGAGTGCGGTGGAGCGTATAGTCCTTCCGGGGAGTTCACATGAATGCTAGAACCAACGTTTCCCTGCAGAACACAGCATTACAACGACATGACAAATGTTAGTCACCCTGCCCGTCAGTGGTTTTAATGCTGTGGCAGTGTCTCTTCTAATTGTGTTTTTCTCTTTCTCTTTTCTTTCTCGGTTCCTGTTCCCTGACCTTCTCTGTCCTGCATCTTCTTCTGTGGATCCTGAAATGCAGGTAAGACGCAGACGAGCTCGAGTTAGCGACACAACAGCTCTGATGTTTGGGGGTTTTCTGCATCCGTCTGTGGTTACGGAGTCAAACAGTTTCTTGCATGTTGATAATGTGAAATGTCAGGAATGTTTGACGTGTGTGCGTTCCTCGCTGAGGATCATTTCTGCTGTTTTAGGGTCGAGTGACTTTTTGCTTTGCTAGGATGGCTGATGTGTGGAAGGTTTTGGTGCTGCCTGTGCATCGGTAGAGACAGAATGAGCTGCCATTCATGGTCGTCTTGCTTTGTTGGTTCATACGTCTTGCAGCTGGTTGATTTTTGGCTGCAAATGCTCAATTCATTTGGGTTAAGTGAAAGATTTCGTTGTGTTGTGTGTCACTGAGTGTGTCTGATTGGCAGCAGTTAGTTGTTTGTGTTGCTGTTTGTTGTGTATGTGTGGAAATTAAAAGAAAAGGCGTTGGCTCAGGTACCGGCTGGTAAAATATTGAGAATAGCTTGAGCATATTTTTGCTCGACTCAGTTTTGCGAGCTTCAACAAACACACTGCAGTCAACAGAAATGTCAACACACACACGCCGACGCGCGTCCGTCCGCTGTAACCTCTGCTCTTAAGCAAACCGGAGGCCCGCTGTCTGTCTCCGCAGCCTTCAGAGCCGCGTGTTGTTTGAATTTGGGCTGAGCTCGGCGATGACAGCAAACACGGCGTGCTCTCCTGACATGTCGGCGAAGTGCTGATGTAGACAGTGTACTCAGCGATGTTAACATGCGCAGGTTAAACACGGCCGTTCCCGGCGCTGTGTTTTCTCCGGGCTGTGACAGAGGATCAGACAGAAACAGGGCCAGTGTGTTAACCAGAGTCTACATAGTGAGGAACAGAGAGCCGGGGAGGCGTGTGCATTGCAATAGGTTGAGCTGAACGGGGGAGAGGACACGTTATTAACTCACAGGTTTCCTCCGGAGGCCACGGCTTCCCCACTTCCTTCTCCCCTCGGCCCCATTAAGAACCCACACAGGCAGGCTCACACGGAGGAAGCTGTGAACCAGTGGACAGATTCCCCCCTTTATTAACCCATGTAGGGCCCTCGTGGACCCGTTGGCTGGGTCTGGTACCAAGCCTTGACTGAAACAGTGCTTTGGTTCTGCAAGGAAGGGGAGCCTGTTCTCAGAGGAGATAGCACAAGTCGACCCGAACCTTCAGCAGTGTCTCTGGTATCGAGAAGTTTTAATTTATTGTCATCTTGTTAAAAACAAGCCGAAAAAATCATTAAAGGCTCTCTCCAGATGTGCAGACACAGTGCTGACTTCAAGCCCTTCAACAAACCATAAAGCACTTCAGAGGCGGCTCGTGTGGTGTCTGGATGCAGACAAAAACGCAGAATTAGATCTGATCTTGATGTTTGAGGGGAATGTTCAGTGTCTTCATCCATAAGGCACCAGACTGAAAGGTTTAATCAGTCTGGAAGTGAGTCTTTTGTCAGCAGATCTCAAGCCAGTGAACTACCTGTGGAAGATTTATTGATCATAATAATAATAATAATATTATTATTATTATTATTATTATTATTATTATTAATAATAATAATAATAATACATTTTATTTATAGAGCGCTTTTCACAAACTCAAAGACGCTTTACATGTTAAAATAAAAACAAAACAAATAGAAAAAAAAAGCAAATACAAGTATACAGAATAAGTCAGACTAAAGAAAACAGAACAAACAGTTGGGAAAGCAAAAGAAAATAAATATAAATAAATACATACATGTTGTGTAGATAATGTGATGTGTGTAGATTAGTGAGGTGACAGGTTGAAGGCAATGCGGAACAGGTGTGTTTTTAATTTGGGTCAACAGTGTCGCGGATGTCTTGTGGGAGGGGGCGGCAACAGAGAAGGCTCTGTTCCCCCAGGTTCGGAGTCTGGTTCTAGGGACGGTCAGGAGGTTAGCATCTGTAGAACGGAGGGTACAGGAGGGGGTGTAGGGGTGGAGCAGGTCTTTAAGGTAAGAGGTGGTCTGGTTGTGAAGGGCTTTGTGGGTGAGTAGGAGGATTTTGAATTTGATACGGTATGGGGGCAGGAAGCCAGTGAAGGTTCTGGAGGACAGGGGTGATGTGGTCACGGGAACGGGTATGAGCGAGGGGGTGGGCAGCAGAGTTCTGGATGTACTGTAATTTATTGAGGAGATTGGAGGTTGTGCCGAAAAGGATGCTGTTGCAGTCGTCGATACGTGATGTAATGAATGCATGTATGAGGGTTTCAGCTGCAGGGAATGAGAGGGATGGGCGAAGGCGAGCAATGTTCTGTAGGTGATGGAAAGCTGTTTTTGTGGCGACTTTAATGTGTTATGAGAAGGTGAGTTTGCTATCAAAGATGACTCCAAGGGGGCGAGAGGGTGGAGCTATTGAAGGAGAAGCATTTAGGATTGATAAGTTACAAGGTTCTCCACCGCCACCACCAAACACAAAACCAGGGACCAGATTAAATCCTCCAGGTACTTAGAATTAATTTCAAAACTAATCTGTTGACATGCGACACGTTATTTAGACCGTTTATTGTTTGTCGTTCTTTCTTTTATCCCCTTTTTTAATTTGCCACTTCTTCATAACTACAATAATTGTGTTAGTTCTTGAATATTTGTGTAAACTGTCATCACCACACCTCGCTCACCGAGTCACTGCTGTGTTGGTGTAAACTTAATTATGTTTCCTCCTTTAGACAACTTTTTTTCCCTAATTTATCCAGCAGGGAGTTTGTCCTTCACTCCTTTTTTAAAAAAAAAGACGTCTGCACCCTTCACTCGATTGTGTTTAGCAGCAGGCTTTTATTATTTGACTGCCGGGAATAATGAGAAACAGAAGATAATAAATCAACAATCAGCGAGGAAAGCATGCGTTTCAAATGATGCGCCATGGGAAAAATGCAAAACATATTGATAATCCATCCGCTGTGTTTTCACACTATAGCTGCTGAATTAACATGATGACATTTTCTTTCATGTGACTTGTGTTTATCGCACTCGCTCCCTTTTCCTGAATAAGACCGACAGTGTGAATGTAGACAAATGGGATAATTGGTCCCACAGAAATGTGATTTGAAGTGCAAACCAATAATTGATGTGAGCTGTGATTGTGGTTGAAGTCGGTGAGTGTAATGACGCCGATCGACACCGTAAACAAATAACAGTTAGTTCTGACTGCTTTACAGCAATATTCAATGTTATACACAAAATAATCGTTTTTTTAAAACGTATTTTAGTGCTAACATGACTACTACTGCTGCTACTGTATTAATAATAATAATAAGAAGAAGAATAAGAATAAGAATAATAATAATAATAATAAGTAGGCAACCTTTCTCTACTCTTCTACTTTTCTTCTTTTACTTACTCTTTGTACGCTGAACCACATCCTCTACTTTGCTTCTTCTGCTGAGCCTGAACTTCTCAGAGTGCCTCTTTTTTAAATTAAACTTTTACAGCTAATCATAATAAGTGAAACTTTTTCCAAAGTTACGCTGGAGGAGAAACACAGTGAACTGGACGTTAATTATAAATCAAGACCCCTAAAGGTCGGGGGCTCAAAACTTTGCCTTCACGATAAGACATGAGTGGACTGAACTCTGTTCAATTAACCTGAACCTTCTCTCTAATGAGGGGATGTAATGAGGTGAACTTGTTTTCCCTGCACTGATATACTGGACTTTAAAAGACAACCTGCCTGTAATTAAAGGTTTTTGTTGGAATCTACTGCAAAGCTCTCACCTTTGAACACGTTGAAGCGGAAAGTGGAACTGTCACCGTTTACTTTAATGATGAAGTTTCTTCTGCAGGATCGATGACTGCATCAGTCTTTGTCTCACTCAGCGTTGTCACTGAAGGGCTTGAAGTAAGTTCGCAATGAAGCTGAATACGTAAAAACAGTTTATTTTCTTTCACTAGTCATCATCAGATCATACAACGCTGAAACAAATACCAGCGTTGCTTCCACACAGTGTGTTGTTTATTAGAGATGCATATTAAAAGGACGCCATTTATTATTTAGAAGGTTGAGGACAAACATTCTGCTTGCACAATTCACGATGTTTTTAATTAATTCATTGCATTTTTCTGAGCTGTGGCGTGTAAGAGATAAAGTCATGGGTGGTCAAAAAAAAAGGAAAAAGCGACAGTGCTGTTGTTGTGCCATGTAGCGCCACATCTGTATTCATCTGGGACCAAACACACAGAGGAGAAATCCTTCATGAGTATGTGTAGCTGTCAGTTTGTTTGTCATAAACTATGAAATACTGATTCTCTCCCAGCCTTGGACATCACTTTAGGAAGTTTTGCCTCTCCAGATGCTCGTTGCCTTGTTAGCGCTGAGGGACGTATGGATTATAAACCATCGATTGCTGGTGAACCTGGCCCGGCTGCTGCGGTTTGGGGATCAGAGGGGATTCGTGCCGCTTCACAGACTCTAAATAAAGCGTGAGCCGAGGAAAAGACTGTTAAAGTGCCCTCGGTTGTCTGAATGTCTTCAGCGTGAGTAGCTGGTTAAGTTTCCTGCACGGTGCAGCTTGAAATAGGTCGAGAAACCGCCGCCCGGCTATGACGTCGATCAACGGTACGTGTGACTGAGCAGCTCGACAAGGCCACCAGCAGAAATGTGATGGTGGATGAAGAAAGAGGCCCGGCAGCAGTTATTAGTTCAGATAGAAGTGGAGGAGCGCCTTTGTGTGTGTGAGAGAGAAAACAGATCTGTTTTTCAGCCCGTCTAGATTCAGCATCAGCGTCCCGTCTTCCTAGACGGATGCTCTCAAGCAGCCTAATGATGCCTGTTTTTACTTCAGCGGCTCCGGCGGCGGCGGCTGTCTTGCTGAGCGGCACACCGCAGCGTGTCGGGAAAGCACAAACTGTACAACAGCATGTGCACAGACAGACACAACAGAATGTAAATGACAATATTGTTGGTGATACAAATATTTACGCTGGCAAGTCGAGTCAGGAGCAGAAATAACTCCTGATTCCTCCCCGCGCTCGTTGTCATGACCAAGACCTTGAAACTCAGAGACTGTATTCTGGTATGTCGTCCACATCCACAAGAAACACGTCACGTACTCCGGCATATTTCTATATGAATGTTCCTCAAAGCAGCTGCGCGCTACAGAAGCTCCGAAGGGAAGCGGCACACACTGAGCCGCCGTCCCGATATGTTTCTGGCAGCAGGTTTTCTCAATGTCACAGCGAGACTGAAAATACAGAACAGATGGGATTACAGACGCACCGAGCAGAGCTGTCTGTGTTGGTCACCGGATACTCTCCTTCCACTGAGAGGTATTTAAAACGGCCTCGGGGGAAACAAATGAGAGTGGCAAACAAGCCCGCACGGATGAATAAACGTAGTGGAGATCCCACAGAGTCTCTGACCTTAGATTCAAGGCTCCCATCGTTCCCATTCAGACAGTCTTGAAGGTAAAGGATGTGGACGTGCTGGTTGTCAGTTTGCCTTTCAGGGCCTCATTTTATACGACTCTTTCAGCTTTACCAGCCTCTTTGTCTGTGATGAATCCACCTGTCTGTTGTGTTGTAGGTCTCCTCGGTGCTGCCAGCAGCTCTGGCCCGGCGTGGACTGTGGGTTGTGAAGTGGGGCCATCTTTTGGGCTTGTTTCTGCACATCCTGTGTTTGCCTGATTAGATTGGGATCTGGGGAGTTCGGAGGCCTAGTTTTGTGGAGCCGTTCCTGAAAAAAAGTTCATAAAGTGGCTGTAAAACTTTATACTGGAAGGCCTGTGTGCTGTCTGTTAGTGAGTCTAAGAACTTCCTGTTGTCTTGGAAGAGAAGTTATCTCCATAATGCTCAAACTGCTATTTTATTCATCCCTTCAGTCGTGCTGCATTTGTGTTTCGTTGTCACTTCGGCTGGATATGTCAACACGAGAGAGGTCGACTTCAACAATACCAATAAAAGAACAAGGAGGAGACCCATGTGGAAGGTGGGAAGACATGGAAGACCTTCACATTTGTACCCATTGAAGGGATATATTAACAAAAGACAGCTGGAGGTGTCAAACCAAACCCCAATAGGAGCTCTAGATGGATTCAAACTGCTCAATATAAGATTTGCTTTCACTGTTAGTCTTAATTAGTGAGTTAGTAGTGATTCATCTTATTAACAGAAACCAGCAGTGGTGAGCAATAAGGATCTCTTCTTTCATTTCAATTTGATTTTTAGGAAATTTTAAGACCCTGCCATGGCTTTCAGGCAGTCATAAAGGTTGGTTTAATGATTATAAACGTCTCATTTCACTGACAGGTACAGCAGGGAGTCATCTTCCTGAGAGTAATAGGGTGTATTGAAATATCAAGTTAAAAATCCCAGTAGACGTACACGTAACTCGCAGATCTATAATAAAACTGGTCTCAACGCAGACCCTTCAGACTCTGCAAAGTCAATAACAGCACACACACACACACACACACACACACATGCAGCATTTACTGAAAAAATCCCATTAGAAATAAGATCTAAGCCAACAACGTACACTGCAGCCCTTAATCTGTCAATAACAGTCTCATGGTTGAACGTATCACAGCCTGAGGTAGCGTCCAACAGAGTTAAAAGAGAATTACTAGAAGACAAATCACTGCAGAGATTTGGGTCCAGATTGTTGTTTTTTTTTTTTTCTGGAGCAGGGATGGAAATTTGCCAACTTGAAACACTTATGGCCAGCAACCGGGGACCAATAGTGAGTAGAACCTGGTAGGAACGTTTGTATGAGGACTGGAAGAAGAAGACTGAAGCCCTGGTGGGACTGTGTGCAAAGGAATCTAAGAAAATCAGTTATAAAAGTGGAAATCTCAGAAGGGCCAGCTGGGGATTATTTATAAGGACATGAATCAGGCTGTTAGAATAAGATGCTGCAGCATCCTGGACCCCAGCATGGGGTGAGGTCAACACATCGTTCATATGAATGGCTTGTCTATTCTATTCTACTCTGTTATCAAGTTTATAACAATTTTTTTTGGTTGTATCATTGATCTAGGGAGAGGAGATTCAGTCTACACCAGAATGAAGCAGTCCTGTGTGATGTTAAAACATAAAATACTGGAACCATCCACCAAACATTGGGTCCAATCAGAGAGGACTCAGGTGTCACTCCACCATCTCAGAGTTTATTCAGAATTTACTTACTTGTTATTTAGGACCCAAAACTAAGTTATGCAAAATATTTCGGCTGAATCTTTTAAATTGGTATGTTTTCAGACGTTTCAGTCGTTTTACCCTCAATGGAACATCTTACCTGCTGAGACGTTCTGAGGGTTTCATATCTCCAGAACTCCCAGAGCCATGAAATTCTGGGACAGAAGAACAAAAGTGTTTCCCGGCCAAAGAACGTGGACGCGTCCCACTAAAAATACAGCCTTTGGTGGACATTTCACCAACCTCTGCGGCCTCAAGCGTCAGTGGAACTTGTGTGGATTGTATGACGACACAAAGTTCCAGTTTTTAGCTGCTAATGAAAGTGGGCTCCTTCACTGGACCACATGAACTGCTGTCCATAGGCCTCCATAGATGTGTAAACTTCCACGTTGCCTCAGTGTTGCCTTCATGTCGCAACTTAACAGCCAGTGAGGCTTATTTGGCCGTACAGAACGTGTCCATACACGCAACTGAAACACTGAACAAAGAAACTGGTGATAGTTCAACACGCTTGACAGTAAATCTCATGTTTATTAAAAGAAGTCATGGCAGATGTTGTACAAGACGTGAAGCAGGAGATCAATGCTGCGCTAAAAGCAACAACAGAAGAGTCGATCCTCCGTGGATTTACTCTTTATTTTCAGAGAGGGAATTCTCAAAAGCTGTTTGGTATCAACTCGGGTCACCTTCACCTCCTGACCGGTCGGAGCCGCGATGGATGACTGAACATCTACTATTGGCACCCGATAATTAATTAGCACAAGGGCCAATAATTACAAAGTTCAGTCATTTGTCTCTGCTGGAAACACACACACGGTCACCAAACTGTATGAGTTTTATCTCAGGAGATACTGAACCCTAAGATGGCTCCTCAGGTAGGACGACTCCCAGATGGAATATTTTACAGAACTTCATTTGGGATCCTAAATAAGAAACAAGTGAGTGTGTGAGGACTGTTAGTATTTCTGTGTGATGTGGGTTTTGTGCTGTAACGGTGAGCCAGAGGAAGGACTGTGTGTTTACTCATCCGCTGTGTTTGCGGTCGGATCTTGGAGGCTCAGTTCAGTCAGTCGGTGGATAAAGAGACTGTCATTACAGTCCTGTAATGGTTTGATGAAGTGAGTCCGTGCGTTCAGTCTCGTCGGACAAAAGACACCAGAGCAGGTGTTCGTCAGGTGTGTGCAGATTATTTTTGACGGTTAGTCGGCTGGTTGGTTTACAGTCCTGTGTCGTTTAACCACCGTTTCCTCCAGCAGTAAGTTGCCTTTTAAAACTCGAATGTTGCTTTAATTGAAACTCTTCTGTAAGTGTACTTTTAGGTTTAATTGAACACTGCTGCTTGGTTCTACCAAACATGGGCCGGTCATTAATCATTTTATTCGGGCTGTATTTTAATGATGTTTTGTTATTTAATGTGTGTTTTTGTTACTGGTTTCTCTCAGCTTCCTTCCAGTGGCTCTTGTATTCCCACCACAGATGTCCTTACCTGAGGCTGCCCACCACAGTCTGAATTTAAATAAAGTTATTAATCTCCTCAGCTGGATGTTTACTGAAGCTATTACGTCCCGTGCTTTGCTTGAGGGTGAATCAGCAGGAGGCTCCGCCGTAAATCATCGGCAAAACGAAGCAACGGCCGAGATAGCCAAGTTCAGCTCCGCTCGCTGTCTTCTGAAAGGACCGCTCGCTTCGGTTAGAGGGTTGAATTAACAAGCAAATAGTGACGCGTCAGAGTCGACTAAACCTTAACAACCATTTATCTCCCATGAAATGTGAACGCAAACAGAGTCATCATTCATTTCGTTAAGTGATCCATTTGTCTCTGCCGGAATGTGCTTCACACACACGTCCTCAAACCCAAAGCAACTTATTTTACTTTCCTGTTTTATGGATCACCGTCTTATATTTTATTCTGGCTCTATAGTGAGATTAAAAGAAATGGAATAGCTGCTGGAATAAATCTTCCCGGAACGACTCCCATTGGTCCACGCTGGAAGGCTGGGTGCTAAAAAACAAGCTCAATAAAGGAAGAAATTGGTGCTGTAAAAGAGGAACGGCGCTCGGCTGGAAGGCTGGCTGTTGTTCAGCGTTAGCTCTAATGTATATCAAGGTCGCAGGCCGCCGTTGTGTTCAGAGTGCTGCTGGTTCAGTCGGAGACACGAAAGGCAGCTGAAACACAATCAAGGGTTGATGTGTGTCTGTGTGTGCAGCATGAACATCTTCAGATTATGTGTTTATTTTTATTATTTATTTTTATTATAGTTTTATTTACAAGGGTCATTACATGTCCAAGGGCTGCAAGGTGGATCGGTGGTTAGCACTGTTGCCTCACAGCGAGAAGGTTGCCGGTTGGCGTCCCGTTGAGGACACCCAGGATCTTTCTGCGTGGAGTCTCCATGTTCTCCCCGTGCAGCGTGGGTTCTCTCCAGGTTCTCCGGCTTCCTCCCACAGTCCAGAAACATGTTGAGGTTAATTGGTGATTCTAAATTGTCCGTAGGTGTGAATGTGAGTGTGCTTGGTTGTCTGTCTCTAAGTGTAGCCCTGTGATAGACTGGTTACCTGTCCAGGTGAACCTGCCTTCACCCTGAGTCAGCTGGGATAGACTCCAGCCCCCCATGACCCTAGTGAGGATGAAGGTGTAGAGATGATGGATGGATGTCCTAAATCCGAGTGTTTTCTTTGTCTATTTTAATCTGTGCCTTTGTTGTCTGTTTTTTAATATTTCCTACACCCTGAATCTAGTTTATATTGTTTACTACACTTATATTGTTGTATTTTTTGCTTATATTTTGCTCTTGTTTTATTGTACTTATTAGGCTTTAAAAAAACAACAAAAAACGGGACCTGAGTACTAATTTCTTACCACAAACATGTGAATGTGAGCTGACATGACAAATGAAGTTCCTTGACTCATCTAAAATGCCTTCTGAGTGGTCCAGTGGACTAGATATGCTTATAAGCACACTGAACTTGGTCATTTCAGTGTAATTTTAATCAGTTACAATCTGACCAGCCCCTCTTTACTGCCTGCTGCCCTCCCGTTGCATCACATCTGTACTCATTCACCCAACCACAGACGACTCATCCGTTCTTTGTTTAAAGTCATAATTATGCCTCCAGGAAACATCTCTGATGAGCGAACAGAGCACAGGCTGGTCTGCTTTGATCTTCTCATCAGCGTCCATGCAGCAAACTGAGCTGAACTGTATCTGCTCTTCCTCCGTGGATCGTACAGTTTCCCGCTTTCGCCTCCGGTTGTAAGTTGAAACGCGGCGCTGAAGCCTGACCGCACAGAGCGAGTGAAGCCTCGCCGCCTCGGAAGGAAACCCGCGCGAGTCTCGTTCCTGCTTCTGCTTCGCTGCCGCATCACCGTTAAAAATATAATAATCCTCCGATAAGCAAATTATAATTAGCGAGGTCACATTTTCAGGTCCTTCATTAAATTCTCAAGGGGTGTTCCAAATTCATTAACGGGTTTTAAATGTACTCCACCAATTAACGAGAAAAGCGTCGCTGTGGAGATTACCAAACTATCCGAGCATTTCATTTGTACATTTATGCCTGGCTGTTGTAAACCTTTATGCTACAATCCACGCATAATGGTACTAATAAAACATAATGAACTGCCGTTATTTGTCAGATGGTAGCAAAAGCAGCACAGACGCTACGAGAAAGGCGATTAGAAGTTTAACTCAAAGACACTAACGTCTTACTTTGGATTCACATTAAACCTTTTGAATTCCACATTATGCAGCCATTGCTTTTCTTTATTCCTCTCTTCACACAAGAAGAACATCCTCCTTCTTTTGAAAAACAACCAGGTGACTCTAAAATCACAAAGCCTTCCTGAAAAGTGAAGGGATTGATTGAGCCGGTGTCTATACAAGACATTCAGGAGGATGCTATTTCTTGGAGGGGCTCAGGAAAGTCACCGAGATGCCTTTCATTCAAAGGCGCTTTTGTCGAACGCCAGAATCTGGCAGATTGATCAGATGTACGAGGGCCAGAAGTGAATCCTTCACGGGCGAAAGGAAGAAACAAAAACGGGAAGAGGTTGTGGGAACGTGCATCTCATGTCTGAAGTGTATCACACACATATAAAAGCCATCACGTTAGTACGCTCATACAAAACATTTAAACGTTGCATTTTGTTGTACTGGGGGCTGCAGGGTGGCGCAGTTGGTTAGCACTGTTGCCTCGCAGCAAGAAGGTTGTCGGTTCGCGTCCCGGTGGGGGCACCGGAATCTTTCTGCGTGGAGTTTGCATGTTCTCCCCGTGCAGCGTGGGTTCTCTCCAGGTTCCCTGGCTTCCTCCCACAGGTGTGAATGTGAGTGTGCTTGGTTGTCTGTCTCTAAGTGTAGCCCTGTGATAGACTGGTTACATGTCCAGGTGAACCTGCCTTCACCCTGAGTCAGCTGGGATAGACTCCAGCCCCCCATGACCCTTGTGATTAGTACAGATAATGGATGGATGGATTTTGTTGTACTGGCACTGTGTGTTGTTCTAAGTGTAGTTGAGTTTTCATCTTGATTTTTGATTTGTTTTTTTTGTCCCTGTTGTAGCTGCTGTCATCCCTTTAATAGCCAGTAATCTGTTCATACATAAATAACACAACATATCCCCCCTTGACACTTAATCCACTCAAAATATCCAATAAATGCCATTCATGCTTCTGTGGAAAAAATAGACGAGACGTACAAAAGTCCACGTTATAAAGAAAAGTGCAGCTTTTTTTCTTTTTTTATTATTAGAAGAAAGAAATGTCATAATGTCAGGTGGTAGTTATGTGTTACTGTAGACTTACAGACAGCATAATTGTAGGTTCTTCAATTCTGACACAGAAATTGGTAACTGGTTAACGGAGTCCAGTAAGAAAGGAGAATCAGGGCTCCGCTGATTGGACAGTGATGAGGGTTTGGTGCTCAGAGCGTCTCCGTGTCGTCTCACGTTTGGGTTTTTGAACCGAGCTGCTTCTCGTTTCGTGATCTTAAATGTGCCGGAGCGCCGAGGCTCTGCTAATGCATCTGGAGACATTCAATGCGGTTTCTCAGGCGTCTGAAAGTGTATTTATTACATTCTCGTCATGAAATCGAAATTGCAGTAATAAAACCTGCCGGAATTGAAGTTGTCACTCTCTGGACGTCTGGCCTATTTTTATCGGCTGCATCTGGCACAGGTGCGTTTCTTCAGCCTGCCTGCAGAGCGTCCGTCCTGCGGTTGTCAGCTTTCTCATCTGTCGGCCAATTGAGCGATTTCTCTCCA
This sequence comes from Stegastes partitus, assembly GCF_000690725.1. Lineage (NCBI taxonomy): Eukaryota > Metazoa > Chordata > Actinopteri > Pomacentridae > Stegastes > Stegastes partitus. The sequence goes on from NW_007577763.1 coordinate 675,908, forward strand.
CTTCCAGCTGTCTGTCGTCGTGTCATACAAATAAGATCTAAATCCGTACAGCTCCATTCGGAAAATAAGCGAACGGCTGTCAGGGAGGACAGGACAGGAAGTGCAGCCGCCGGCCAGTCCATCTGTCTCCGCAATACGCCCTGAACATGCATCTGCTCGGCGCCGCTTCTGTCTCATCAATTACTGCTGTGGCAGCGATTGATTCTTCACATATTTCTTGTCACTCCATTGTTGCAAAACATGATTTTTCAGCCCTGATCAGCCGTTACAGTTGCCCTCCCTCTGTGGAGCCGCTTGGACTGGAATGGCATGGCAGAGTCTCAACTGTCAGCACCTGAAGCACCTTCATCGGCATCTGGTGGAACACCTTAGAGCCTCCACAGTGTTGGAGGTTTGTGGAGACCATCAGGGTAAATCCTCTCAGCCGCTCGTGTGAGCAAATGAGAGCAGAGAAGCAGTTTGTTCAAACTCTGCACCAGCCGCATGTTCATAATTCACCTTCTGGTTTGTTAATTTACTGAACTGTGAATATTTACTGATTTAAATATTGTTCGTGTTTATATATTTGTGTTTGTTGTAAATATTATTTTATTTAAGATTACCCTGTACGTTACATATTTACATGTTTTTCTTTTGCTGCAAGGTGGCGCAGTTGGGTAGCACTATTGCCTCGCAGCAAGAAGGTCGCCGGTTCGCGTCCCGGTGGGGGCACCGGAATCTTTCTGCGTGGAGTCTCCATGTTCTCCCCATGCAGCATGGGTTCTCTCCAGGTTCTCCGGCTTCCTCCCACAGTCCAGAAACATGTTGAGGTTAATTGGTGATTCTAAATTGTCCGTAGGTGTGAATGTGAGTGTGCTTGGTTGTCTGTCTCTAAGTGTAGTCCTGTGATAGACTGGTTACCTGTCCAGGGTGTCCCCTGCCTTCACCCTGAGTCAGCTGGGATAGACTCCAGCCCCCCATGACCCTAGTGAGGATTAAGCGGTGTATAGATGATGGATGGATGTTTTTCTTTTTAACAGAACTGCATTAACAGTGACCTCAGCCTAAGCCTTTCATGATTCCCATTGGCTGCTGTGGTCACATGAGGGTCAGAGTGAGGAAGTAGTTGTTAAGAAGCAGGATAGTGAAAGTAGTCTGTCTCTATCGTGCTGTTTCTCTTTAGAAAAGCGATCCAACCACATGAACAGTCACACTGCCGGGCTTTGCTACCTACACAGACACAAACACAAGACAGAAGTGGCAGAGCGATGCAAACTCCATGTAGCATGTTGTTGGGTAGTGAGTATGTCCTCGAGATTCAAATTTAAAACCTGTTTATCTTATTTTATATTCTTGCTTTCTACCGTGGCCATATGATATTCACCTCCACCAAGTTGTAGGAGCGCCGTCACAGTGGACTCCAGCTCGTCTAAATTATATGAGTCTGGGCCAGAAGCCGTTAATCACCACAGAAGTCTTCGTCATGGTGGCCCAACTCCAGCTAAGCCCACACAATGCTCTCCTGCCTCCTCAGGTCCCTGCAGTATTCAACTCAGCTTTAAATAGTCAGAGAACCAGGGTCTACAGCTAACGTACAGAACACTGGATGACACGCATGTCCCGCTTCATTGCTTCGTGTATTTTTAATCGGTTGAATTATTAAAAGCAATTAATCCACTGGCGATTAATCCGAAGCATCCTGAGTATGTCTGCTGCTATACATTCTTCAGGAACAAACCTAGAAGTGCAGCAACATCCTCTCTCTGATGTTTGGGTGTTAATACGCTGAGCATGTGTCGCAATATGTCATGAAACTAAAAGCACGCACAAGCGAGTGGACGCAGGATTGATTGTGTACTTGGCACAATCAGGCAATGGTTTGGACCAATGCTGTGTGTGTGTGTGTGTGTGTGTGTGTGTGTGTGTGTGTGTTTGTGTGCAGAGCTGGTGATGGAGAGCAATACACGTCCCTCAAGCATTGTTCAGCCAGTCAGCTGTATGTGGGTGTTTAGAAGTGAGCGGACTGGCAGCAGCGGTGGCAGGTGATGGAGAGCTGAAAACACACATTTCACATATTTTACAAGTCAAGAGTGACACCGTGTAGAAGTGTACGTCGCGCTTGTCTTTCCTCAGAGCGACGGAGCGTTTAATGAAGCCGTACCGTCCCACTCGTGCTGATTTTCTCATGTAATTTGCAAAAAAAATTGTCTGCAGTCCTCTGTCGACAGGAAACCTGATTTAAGGTGAAAAAAGGTAATTGCTCTGTGCTTTTGGCAGAGAGCATATTCACGTTTTCTTTTTCTTTTTTTTTGACAGTGTCGCTCTCATTCAGTAGAAAACAGAGCGGCGTGAAAAGCCCAACGTGCCAAGTCGAATCCATTTCCAGCATACAAATTCTATTAAATCAAAAAAAAAACTGGGGCGTGAGCGGTGAGTGCACAACAGCCAACCCTGTCTCCTAGAAATTACGCTTCTGTGCAAGTTTGTACAAAATCAAATGCGTTTTGAAGGAAACGTAATTGCGAGCGGATTAGGATTTCTATTACCTTAATGAGGAGACATTGTTAATGCACTCACTTTGCAATCACAGCTGCGTTGTTCCTGGAAGTCTTTTTAGTGTAAAAATTCACCATCTCGTATAATGTAATGTTCAGTTGGATCAGCGTTTGAGCAGGTTTGGACCACGGTTAAAGCAGGCTGTGGAGAAAGCTCTGCTGCAGAGAGACGAAGACGGAGTGAAATAGAACGGATGATGACAGAGACGTGATTATACACACTCGTAATGAGGAACCTGTGTTGTCTGACAGATGTTTCTCTCTCAGACTTGGTTAAGTACTGAGTCGTGCTCTGCCAGCACCCGTCATCATTAATACGGTAATTAGTTGATAACTAGAGACTCGAGCTTCTCCCCGCTCCTCACAAAACAAAGACCTCCTGGAGCTCCTGTACATGATGCAGACCTCCCCGGCGGCACTGAAGCTTTGTGCTTTATTCTTGCTCATGAGGGTAAAATTGTTTCAGCAGTTCTCTTGCAAAATACTGCTTTATGTTGTCCTCTTGGAATCATTGTCCCTACAAGAAAAGCCTTTTTGTGAATGCATGCGTGCGTTTTTGTTGGTGGTATTAAATTTGAATTGCAAAATCTTTGATGTAAAAGCTTCCTTCAGGTCACATTTATTTCCCAACTAGGGTTTGTGTTGTTTGTTTTTTTTACTGAGAGTGATGTACATGTTAGATAGCAGCTCTTTAAAAAAATAAAAAACATCACAGCAACGTTCCAGCACTGAAGCGTCCTAATGAAATATGGATGCAGAGCATGCGTTCCCTCGGCCTGTGCAACCTCACACAAAACCCACAGCTGCTAAAATCCTCCATTTATATCAATGTTGCAGAAGCTCCCAGTAGGTGAGATCACGTCTCGGCTATTAGACTGAGTCTCACTACTTGAGGGGGGGGGGGTCTAGAAATCAGATCTGTAGCTTTTCAAAGCTGGACTTCAGTTTTAAAGACAGCAAACCACACGATTCTGTGAGCTGCTTTTAATTCACATCTTTGCTGTTGATGTTATGCATCACGTCCTATGATGAGCCGGCCGTCTGTCCAGGGTGGACCCGGCCTTTCACCGTGGGTCAGCTGGGATTGGCTCCAGCCCCCCTCCCCACCAACCCCTACAGGATAAAACGATGTATAGATAACAGATTAATGGATTATCCTAATGAACACCACCTACCACCCACCTACGCATCCCTCAGTGCCGACAGTGCTCTGTTAACTTCCACCAGCATGTGTGCTGTCGTATCAATGGCTCGAGGAACACAACAACGAGCCCATGATGGTGACTCTGATTGACCACTCAGGGATGCAGT